>NC_033798.1:29162135-29185450 GCF_001876935.1 Asparagus officinalis
CCAGAACTATTCTGGGCCTAGCGCCAGCGAGGGGACCCAAACCCGGGCCCGGACCTGGGTCTGGACCGGGTTTCCGGGCCGGGCCCGGGCCAGCGGGCTTTTCGAACAGAGCTATACTTATAATATATTGCATTCATAACTGCTTAACTAATTTTCTGTGTGCTTTTACATTAAACTGTTTGAAAGTCCCACTGAACTTTCAACACTAAAGTTTCATAGAATTGAGATTGTGATTATATATATATGTTTTATTGTTACATTACCACTGCACTCAGTAGTCATAAATTTTTATTGATTCTATTCACCCCCTCTAGGGTCTTACACCACTTGCTTCTTTCAGCCCCAGTCAGCTAGTGTTGAGTTCTGGAGTTGATAAAAAACCTACATTAAAACTAGTCCTAGTGTATACCAGAAGAGTAAGGGTATTTTCACCACTCCTGCCTTAAGCTGATCCTCCATCTTTAGTCGAAGGTCCTACCCACTCTTCAACCTTGATATCTCTAGTGCTCTTAGAAAAGGTAAACAATCTACTACCACTCATCTTACATCTCTTTTTCTCTCTTATGATCATCTTACATGTACTTTTCCTAGTTTGCTCTGTCTTTGTCTTCTATTTCTATACCCAAGTCTTATGAGGAGGCCATATAGTTCTTGCTTGGAAGCAGGCATGGATAAAGAGATGGATGCACTTATTTCTAAAGGGACTTGTGATGTTGTTCTTGTCCCTCAGGGGTTTGAAAACATGCTCAATTAAGAGTTTGAAATTGTTAGACTCTTACGTAATGAATCTCTTAATGATTTCTTTAATAGGTTAAAGACTATTACTAAAAATCTTGAATGTCTTAGTAAATATATTATAGATAAGCACATGACATCAAAGGTGAAGAGATCCCTGCCCAAGGAATAGAGCAGCATCTTCAATCTAATAGAAATTTCTAAAGATATGAACAAGATAAAGTTTTAAGAACTAGTAGGCATCCTTTGAAATAATGAAATTAAAATGATAACGCAAAAGAAAATGGAAGATGAGGAGAGCTCATATCACAAAAAGAAGGGTCTTGCAATTATATGACACTCATTGTGAAGAAAGCCACTCTAGAATGATGTGCAGAACGTTCTATAGAAGGAAGGGTCGTTTCAGAAAGCATTCTAAGCCCTGTAACTATTTTGAATGTAACAAACCTAGTCACATCAAGGACTGTCCTCAGCTGAAGGGAAAGTTCAACAAGTTCAAGAAGAAGATTAAGAAGGTCATGTATGCTGGATAGTAGGAATCTGAGCATAGTGATCTTGAGAAGGATAATGAGTTTCAACATGAGACAAAGCTACGCATTACTAGTCCCAATATTTGTTTTATAACAGATAACAATGAGGTAACTTTTGAATCTATTGATATCGTTAGAAGAGGTACAAGATGCATTTGTACAACTTAGCAAAGAATATGTTTTACTTCTTAAAAGGTTTACTACCTTGACAAATGAGCATGCATCATGTCAAAATACATTTGAAAATGTTTTGAAAGTAAAGCATGAGTCATAAGAAAGGGTTAAAGCTTAAGAACTTTTGACTAATGAGCTGTAATCTAAGAAAATAGTTTTTTAAGGGTAAGTTTACCATTACAGATGAACACCTTGATCACACATGTGTTACATCTAAATCATACACTGAAACTTCCAGCACTAGAAGTGTCCATGGAAAGCTCCAAGGAACTTGCCAACGGGACTATCTAGAGACTGACCAACAAGTAGTTCCAAGATGCCTCACATAAGAAGTATTTATTTCATAACCATGGATATATTGCACATATTCTAAAATTGTTTACACATATTGTCAAAGAAAAGGACATGTTAGTTCTAAATGCTATTATAAAATGGATCCTTATTCATCTCCTCACTTGAGGTGTGTTCCAAAGAAGAATACTAATCATTTAGGACCCAAAAGAAACTATGTTCTTAAAGGTACATTAAAACTTTGTTTAGCAGGTGTGCAGCCTTTCAAAATGTAGCTGCAAATGGTACCTTGACAGTGGCTATTCAAGACGCATGAGCGCAATCTTAAACTCTTTTTAGCCCTGTCAAGTTATAAAGGTGGCCCTGGTACTTTTAGAGATAATGGTATTTGTTAAATAATTGGTATTGATACTGTTAGTAACACTCCTTCACCTTTTCTTAAAAATATTTTGCTTGTGAAAGGAGTTGATGATAATTAGATTAGCATAAGTCAACTTTGTGTAATAGTCATGTTTTCAAGTTTAAATCTGCTAAGTATTTTATCTATAATTTGAATAAATGTTTGATATTTGAAGCTTTCAGAGATAGGAATACTTATTTATTTTTCCAATATGATGATCTAACCGAACAAAATATTAAGTGTCTCACTGCTATTGATGAAGATACTTGGCTATGGCAGAAAAGGCTTGAACATGCAAATCTTGATCTTATTTTTAAAGTGTCCAGCAAAAAATTGGTTAGAGGCTTACCCAAGCTAAAAGTTCCAAAGAACAGTGTATGTAATTATTGCAAGAAGAATAAACAGGTGAAGAGTTCTTTGCATGCAAAAGAATCTAGCAATACCTTCTAAAGCCTTTCAACTCATACATATGAATCTTTTTGGTCCTACTAGTGTTTGTATTTTATCTGGTAGTAATTATGCATATGTTATTGTTGATGATTTTTTAAGATTTACATGGGTTATGTTTCTTGCTAATAATAAACATGAAGATTTTAACTGTTTTTCAAATTTTTGCAAAAAAGTTTAGAAAGAAAGAGATATGTAGATTGTGAGCATTATAAATAAACATGGTAGAGATTTAATAATGAGAGGTTTGTGAAGTTTTATTCCAAACATGGGATTGGAGATTCCTTGTATGCTCCGAAAACTCCATGATAGAATAGTGTTGTTGAAAGGAAGAGTAGAACTTCTAGGAGATAACCAAAATCTATGTTTCTTATTGTTTGAATAAGTATTTTTGGGTTGAAGGCAGATTATAGCTGCGGATGTCTTTGATAAGCCAGATGTTACTTCTACACGTATTGAAGTCGCACCTACGAATGCGCCAATGACTACGACACTGGTTGTAAGGACTATCGTCCCCTTAACTGGCGTGACATCTGCGGCTCCTTCCACTGTGAATTTTTCCAATCTATTAGCCACGCTCGCATCATATCTCCTATCGGGCAGTAAACGAATACAATTCTTACCAACTGATTTTCTGATCATCACAGATGTGTTGGTAGTTCCTATAGGAGTGGGTCCTTCAAGCCATGTGGAGATTCCCCAATCTCTAGATCCCGATGATTTGATCGAGCTGGAAATCCAAATCCTGACCAAGAGCTTAGTGAAGTTTGATCAACCGGAGCATTGAATCCACTTTGAATATGTGGAAAGGCTTATTTACTCATGCTCTTGCCTTGTTGAGCAATAATCTTGGTCTATTGATGTCGGCCGCAGGTCCTACATGCACTAAACCATTCAAGTTGATGATTGATGAAATTGAACTCCAATTTCAAGAGCTACAATGGTTTCGAGTAGCTGATATTAACAGCATTGCTGAGCTCAAATTCTATTGTCTCTCGGTGATGCATCATGAGGTCGAAGAGCCCGCTCGCAAAGAAATGGAGCAGATCAAGATGAAGCTTCAAGAGTTGAGTGATAGCCTTGCATCGATTGATGGACATCAAGCAAAGTTTTAGAGCGTCATTCAGGAGAGAGAGGCCACCATCAATAAAGCCAAAGCAGCCATTGTCGAAGCTTAGGCACGATTGCAGGCAGCTCAATATTAGAAGGAAGAGCTTGAACTCAAGTCAGCGGAGTTAGCTAAGGAGTGGGATCTCAGGACCACGGAGCTTGAGCCTGAGACGAAGAGGTTGGCAGTTGTTAGGACCCAAGCTGCTCCAATTTATCCCAGGGCTTTGAGGGAGAGGGCCCAAAAAGATTCTCAAGAGGTTAGAGATTCTAGAGTAGTTGAGTGTATTGCACAAATATGCGCGTTTTATCTATTTTCCCTTCTAAATCTTTGTAATAATTTAGCTCTTTTGGTTATAAAAGAACTTTTATCTCCTTTGATATATGTATGATAGAGGTAAATTGTTAACATAACGTATTGACATCTTTGCTCGGGAGAGAAATGATGGAATCAAAGTAGTAGATGTGTAATGTTCACATGACAAGTTTGATGAAATTGGCATTGTTCATAGATGTAATGACAATATTAGGAAATTTGATAGAGGTGTAATGTTAACGTGTCAAATAAAATGATTGTTGGGGTAGTAAAAGTTGATTCCTTCCGAAAGGGAGGGAGATTTGTATTGTTAAGAATGACTTATTACAAATAAAGAAACCAAAATTATAACAGAAGCGAAGAGAATGCTCTTCTTGTTTAACATGGGTTCTTTGGTAGCGATAGGATGCCTCCCTCGAATGCTTGCATCGAGTTAGCTTCCCTTGGACGATCCGGCCGAAATTGTGGTTGAGCTTCAGTACATAGTATAAGCTCTTGGGTGATTGAGTTCGATTATACCCGAGCTTGATGAGTATCAAGGACGAAAGCTTAGAGAGGGCTACAATGCAAGAGTTTGCAGAGAACTAATGAGTCTCAAATCTGAGATTTCAGATTGAGTCTACTTCAACAATCCAAGCAAAGAGCTAGGAAGGTTCTACTAAGCAAGCCAATGAAGGTCTCTGTTTGAAGAGCCTTGAGGGAGCCAATTTGCTAGTCTCCAAAAAGGAGAAGCAAAGAGCCTTAAGAGAAAGCCTCCAAATGATCCAGCCTCTGGTTGAAGAGTCTTGAAAATGCCAAGCTTCTTAACCAAATTGTTAGCTGAACCCCTTTCACGTTGACAAAGGGGTCCTATAAAAGGCAAGGGAAGGCATGGGCCATCCCCTGATTTGTAGGATGTGACCACTAATAGGAGTAAGGAGTAGCATACTCCCTCTATAGCTATGGGTGTGACCACTATAGGGGTGATGTAAGCCATGCCTCATTACCCAGGATGTAGGAAGTAAGTGGACCCACTTTCACAAGCAAGCAGCCGCTTGCACAATTCAGGCAGGGCTGACAGGCTTGCACGTGAACTTCAGAGTTGCTTGGACATTCAGGAGATCTTGCAGGTGAGCTAGGCGAACAAGCGGGGTCGGTTTGTGGGGCCCTCGAGCGTGTGAGTTGGCGTTCGTTAACAAGCTGAGTTGGTGCAGACGAACTCACTATAGGCGGCCGGTGAGAAAGTCGTTCAGGCGAGGTTGATCTCGTGCTGGCGGGCTTGATAATCAGGCGATCTTGACTCATGCTGGCGAGTCAAGCAAACAGACGAGGTTGGCGAGGTTTGGCACGTGTAGGCGATTAAAACAATCAAGCGAGGTTTAGCTCGTGCAGGTGAGCCAAACAAATAGACGAGCATGGCTTAGCCTCAGGCGAGCTTGACTTGTGCTGGCAAGCCAATCAAACAAGCGCGCTTTTGCTTGACCTCTTGAATGCAGACGAGCTTTGCTTGCTTTGAGCACGCATGAGAACTCAAATAGGTGAGGTTTGTGCTCTCTTATGTAAAGGTAATTTTTATTGTCTACAAGACCCCCTTCAAAGTTTTTAGACCTAAATCAGGTTGCATGTGGTCTGGAACACTTTGAATGAAGAAGATCAATGTTCATTAGTTTGGGTGAATTTGAGCCCCTTAGTTGAGTTGAGCTCTTTAGGCGAGCTCGATGAAGTGTAGGCGAGCTCGAGTCTTCAGGCGAGCTCAAGCCATTGGCAAGCAAGCTCCAAATGTGCGGGCAACTTTAACATCGCCATGCGAGCTTCGTGGCTTGCAGGTAAGCTGGATCACTACAGGCGAGGCGAAAGTTAGTGGTAGGCGAGCCATGTGTTTGGCGGGTATTCTTACGCTCGCTAGCTAAGGCGACATGGGCACATCAGATCGCATTAAATGTGGTCTGACAGGATGGCCTCGTCTTCATGCGCTCCATCTGAGCCATGGAATTGGTGACGCCTTTGATCTCAACCGTCGATTCAATGAGAGATCGTGGATCGAATTGCCAAATCTTGGTCGTTCATTTTGGAATTCCGAACGCCCCACCACGCTCGTGCCCGTTCGATTCGAACTACCGAATCAAACTGTTACAGGTGATCTGAGCCACTCGCTTCAACTTACCTGGGATGGCGGATCTCGGTCGTTGAAATCTCGCCTATATAAAATACCTTCATCTACCCCACCGGGAAACTACTATTCCATTCAAAATTCTCAAGCCTTCGAAGAACTTCTCTCTCCTCCATCTTGCTTTTGTAATGGCCTCGAGGTCTAAAGTGCTCGCTTCCAAAGGGAAGAACGAAGCTTCTTCCTGCTCCTCCGCTGCCACTAACATTGCTGCTGCCGCCCCTGGAGTGGATCAAACACATCGGTGGTAAGTATATGGGACTAATCATGAAGAAGACAAACAGACTCCTGTTCATCTTCTAGCGAGCTTCGTTCTAATCAGGCAAGGCTTTGCTATTTGGTGAGATTGCCTGTCAGGCGAGCTCTGCTTTCACCAGGCGAGTCATGCTTTGTCAGGCGGGTTCTGACTTCGTCAGGCGAATTTCTACCTTTGTCAGGAGAGCTCTGCTTGACTAGGCGAGCTCGATTCATGCGGGTGAGCCTCTGCCTTTGTCAGACAAGCTCTGTTTGATAGGCGGGCTTTGCCAGCTTGCTTGCATGATGGAGCTCACCTGCATTTCGCAGGCCGCCTATCTTCAAGACTGGAAGACTTTCCATCTTTCGAGTCAAAAGTTCTAACTTCTTTTCATTGTGTCTTGTAGTTAGGCCTCGCCTACTGAGGTCATCCAAAAAGAGACCCCTTACCGCTGAGGAAGCGGATCGATATCAGACGAACGCTCGTAAGAGGAGACCAGCGAGATCTAAGCCTACAAAATCTGAGCATATCCTGATCTCGGATGATGAAGAAGAACTACCCACTCCAACACCCGCTTCGCAATTCCTCTCACAGCCCCAAACTAAGCCTGGTTTCCCTGACCCGGCCAACATAGGGGGCTATGGATGGAGGCCGCCCGTTGATGATGAAGGGCCACTCCCCTGAATCCAGCCCATTGCTATGATGGCCTCTAGTCAAGAATCTTCTTCTCCAGACCCCAAATCCATGAAGGGCGTCATCTAATGGTTAGAGAATGCTATGAAACAAACAATCTCTATCGTTAGCATTGGGTGGGGCACCTTTTTTTACTTTTACCCCTTCATAGCAGATAACTTGAAGGACATCCAGCGTATGGGTGGTATTGGGCTGGCTAGGCGCTGTGAGCAAAAGCTCATTCGTTTGGAGGAAGTTATGCACTGCTTGGAAGGGCTGGTGTTCTCCAACCCGCGTGATGAGGTCGAACCACACATAATTAAAGCTCGGATCAACGTTTCTCGTGAGTGTAAAGCTCGAGAGAAGAGCATATCGAAGCAGGAGGTTATCGTCATGAACTTGGTGGAGAAGCACCGTCACTTGCAGACTAAGATGGACGCCTATGCCTCTATCGTCACTCGTACAGGGGTCAAGTCTGCCCAGGGAGAGTCGACCCTGAGGGCCTTTCAATTCGAGAGTACCAAAGTCCATAGCGCTTCTAATAGAGAGATGGAAGATCTCCATGTGTTGCGTCGAGAAGATGCGACTGCTGCTACTACTGATGCTCTTTCTGAGGCCAAGCTCTAGAAGGAAGCTGAGGAGCATCTCCGAGCTGACCGAGAGAAGGAGTTAGTCACTGTCAAGGCTGAACTTGACTCCTTCAGCTTGCTGGTCTCCGACGACCGAATTTGAGATATTATTTTGATTTCGAGACTTTTTTTGTCATTTTTGTTTGGATGTATTGTTATGACTTTGTTTGAATGTATTGTCATCATTTTGTTTGAATGTATTGTCATAACTTTGTTTGAATGTATTGTCTCAAAATATCTTTATGAATGAGGTTTATGCTTTTATTATTCACTCATCGCCTCTTGTGTTGACCAACACTTAAGATTTTTAGCAAATCCTTAGCTATCAATGAGTTTGATTCACCTTTACGATTACCGTTTGAATCGGGCTAGTCGTACTATTCCCCTCAGTATGATGAGTTGTCGAGAAGTTTCTTTTAGACTTAACACTAAAATTTCTTCTCTACCCTTGGCCGTTCGAGGCGTTGGGTTGGGTTAATTACAATAATTAAGTCGTAATTAAGTTAGGCCATGTCGTTAGATATAACAACTTGGCCCAAAAAATGAGTGACCGTTTGCATAAGTGGTCGCTTGAGGGTCCGAATATCGACTCATCACTTGGTAGGTCGTTACTCGGGAATCAATATGGCACATTGTTTGGTAGGCCGCTATCGATGAACAACATCATTTGTGGGAATGACGATGTTGAATGAATCAAATCATTTAGGGTCGTATGAGTGTGACAATTGATTGATATAGTAGCATATTGCATGGTAGGCTACTACCCATCGATTGTTCTAAGAATATTAGAATACACGGAATAGATCAAATCGTTCAGGAATGTATGAGTGAGACGATTAATCGGACGACGTCATTTACAGGAATGATGAAGTTGACTATCCGAGGTAATCGTTAACATGATAGTTTTATGGACCCACCATCCTATTGGAGAGGATTGGTAGGGGGGTTTTTGTCAGACGTTTAGTGTTAACGTGATGGGTATGTCACGATCGGAGTGACTTTGAGGACTTACAATCCTATTGACGAGGATTGGTAAGTTGATTGTATTGTCGTGATTGGAGAGACTTTGAGGACTTATCATCCTATTGACGAGGATCGGTAAGTTGATTGGATTGTCACAATTGGAGCGACTTTGAGGACTTCACATCATTTGGTATCAGAGCCTAGGTTCTAGTTTAGATTTTCCTATTTATTAAACTTTATATTTTTCTTTTTTTTCTTTTAGTTTTCTAATTTGGTTACATACCCTAGTTTTTCCGAATTTCTTTTACTCAAAAAAAGGAAGAAGACATGAAGGAGTTCAAAAAAAAATTTCTGGTGAAAAAAAGGTTAAAAAAAATTGTTTGAGGAGATTTTTGTTTTTCATCCATTTTCGTACCAGTAAGGCCAAAAGCCACCTCAACCCAAAAGACCAAACTTTTCGTCAAAATTTTGATATATTGTGCTTCTGAAAATATAATCAGTAGTTTCCCTTGTATTCTTTCCTTTAAAACCTAAAATTCCTTGATGAGTTCTTGGTGAATTGTTGCTAGAAATTTTGAGTATTGTTTATTTAGTTTCAAAAGAACTGAAGGAGAATTATTGAGTGGGAAAAAGGCAAGAGTGTTGAGAACATTAGAGTGATTAAGAAAAAACCACATATTTTTGAGTGAAACACGTGAGAGAGTGTAGTGAGAATCTTATATTTTATATTATTTTTGGTACTAACTTTTAAATTGTAGCGAATATGTCTAAAGAAAGTACTTCCGAAGACGTGTTGCAAAAGATTGATACAAAGCTTATAATGAAAGCGTTGACGAGGGAGATGAGGAGAATGCTAATGGTAGAGATTGAGTCAATTCATGAGCGATTAGATCGGGTAGAGAATACACATGTAGAGCAGCCCCAAAATGCTCTTCGTATGCATAGGAGGGACATGATTCCATGAAGGGTAGTGAGGGAAGATGATGATGAGTCTGAGGGAGGCAGTTTTGAGGAGGAAGATGACCGGGCTTCGGTTGTTACTTAGAGGAGGTATGGTGGGTGATTTAGAGAAGCTAGGAACCGAGAAGACAAAACTTGAGTAGTATTAAGATGAAAATCCCTTCGTTCCAAGGAAAGAATGATCCCGAAGTGTACCTTGAGTGGGAGAAAAAAGTGGAGTTAGTGTTTGACTGTCATAAGTTTTCTGAGCTTAAGAAAGTCAAATTGGCAGCCATTTAATTCTCGGATTATGCAATTGTTTGGTGAGATCAATTGGTGATAAATAGGCGAAGGAATAGAGAGTCACCCATAAAGATGTGGGAGGAAATGAAAAGGGTGATGAGGAAGCGATTTGTTCCTAGTTACTACTATCGGGAGCTGTATAATAAGTTGCAAAGTCTTAGGCAAGGTAACCGGAGTGTAGAGGAATATTATAAGGAGATAGAAGTGGCCATGATTAGAGCGAATGTAGAGGAGGATAGGGAGGCTACTATAGCAAGATTTTTGGTGGGTTTGTACCGAGAAATTCAAAATGCTGTGGAATTACAATATTATGTAGAGTTGGAGGATATGGTGCACATGGCTACAAAGATTAAGAACCAACTCAAGAGGAGGGGCAGCACACGAACAACTCAAAGTCCAAGTAAATCCTCTTGGAAACCAAATCCATGGCAGAAAGATGAGAAGCAATCCACGATAGCCATAAATTGAGCAAAAACAAGAAGCGTCCAGCCATGGGGGTCAAGGCAGGGGTCACATAGTAAGCAATGTCTAAACAAAAGAATCATGGTGTTGCAAAACAATGGTGAAATTATGACCGATAATGAAGATTCTGACACCGAAGACATGCCACAATTGGAGGACATTTCTGATGAGGAATATTTAGCCCCTGATGTGTTGACATTGGTTGCAAGGAGAGCGTTGAGTTTGCAAACAAAAGGAGTTGAAGAAGAGCAGTGGGAGAACATCTTTCACACTAGGTGCTACGTCAAAGATAAGGTATGTAGCGTGATTATTGATTGTGGTAGTTGTACTAATGTTGCAAGCACACCAATGGTGGAAAAATTAGGACTACCCATGTTGAAACACCCTCGGCCATACAACTTGCAATGGTTAAATGATAGTGGTGAAACAAGGGTGAGCAAGTAGGTGTTTGTTGCATTTCGAATCGGTAAATACGAAGATGAAGTGTTGTGTGATGTAGTACCGATGCAAGCGGGACACTTGTTGTTAGGGCGTCCATGGCAGTTTGATAGGCGTGTGAAGCATGATGGTTTTACAAACAAACACTCCTTAGTACTTAATCAATGAAGAATCACTCTTGTACCATTGACACCGCATCAAGTATATGAGGATCAAGTGAGTTTAAAAAAAGAGAGTGATCAAAAGAGAGAGTGTGAACAAAAGAAAAAGAATGAAAGCCAAAGAGAGGCCGAGAAAAAAAGAGAGAAAAAGAAAATCAAAATTCGACCATTGAGAGAGAACCAGAGAGAATATGAAAGAATTTTTATGCAAAAGTGGGTGAGGTTAAGTGAGCAATGTTTTCAAATTAGCCGATGATTGTACTTGTGTACAAAGAGGCATTTTTAAATACTAACGAACTTGACTTTGCTATGCCTAGTTCTGTTGTTTATCTTTTGCAGGAATATGAGGATGTCTTTCTTGAGGAAACACTACATAGATTACCTCTAATCCAAGGGATTGAACATCAAATTGATTTTTCCTTTTTTAGTTTGGACGTATGATCAACCTTAATATGGCTAATTGTTACATTTTCTATCTTTCCTTTTATTTTGGACACGTGATCAGCCTTAATATGACTGATTGTTTCCTTTTCTATTTTAGGACTTTCCTTTGTATTTTCAGCCCTTTTTAATTGGCGTCTAAGGTATGGAAATGGTTAGATCATTTCTAAAAATTGTGAGAGTATTCTCTAGATTTTTTGAAGAACTAAATTCGAACTTATCGAAATTTTTTGTGGCGTTCACCATCGACTTATCAAACGGATTGTCCTTCACTGTTTGTGACGTCTTCCTTCTCCAAGATTCTTGTTTTACTATAAACAACGGGTTGAGGTCATCTATACTGAGGTTCTTGTTTTGACGTAAATAAAGGGTCAAGGTCTATCATCCGAATCTAATTGTAGAACGAACTTGGGATCCTTTTCGTTATCGGGTCTCATCATTTTTGGCGGGGTTCACATCATCGATGAACCTGCGGATGTAGCCTAATCATCCTTGTAAAACCTCTAAGTTCTTTGAGACTTCTCGCAAGTGACATCTCTTGGATGACTTTCACTTTTTTTGAGATCGACATGTATTCCTTTGGATGTTATAATAAATCCTAAGAATTTACCTGATGATATGCCCAAGAAATACTTTGTTGGAGTCATCTTGATTTGATGTTTTCTCATAATTTCAGACACTGTTCTCAAGTCATTAACATGGTCTTGTTTGCGACAACTCTTGATTGCGAGGTCGCCTACATAGCATTCTACTATTTTACGCAACTCCTCATGAAAGATTGTGTTCATATAGTGCTGATAAGTTGCTCCAACACATAGATTGTTAATAAGTTGCTCCACCACTCTTCAAGCCAAAGGAAATTACTGTATAACAAAATACTCATAAGGTTGTTCTAAAAGTTGTATGCTTTTGATCGTCTGGATGCATCTTGATCTGGTTGTATCCAGAAAATCCATCTATGAATGTCATCCTCTCAAACCCACATGTATTGTCAATCATGAGTCCGTGATTGGGAGATGAAATTCGTCCTTTAAAAAAGCAAGATTAAGATCACTAAAATAAATACAGATCCGGATCTTGCCGTTCTTTTTTATCACCACAGCAATGTTAGCTAATTAATCGGGATTTTGTTCTTCATGGATGAACCCACATTCAACGAGTACATGGATTTCTTTCTTGGTCTATCCCATCAACTCAAGACAGAAGCATCGTTATTGTTGTCTGATCGATTTAACATTGGCGTTAATGTTAGGGCGATAAACAACCACATTGGGGTCTAAACCAGGCATGTCTTCATAACTCCAATCGAAGACATCAATATATTCTTGTAGGAGAGTTATGAGTTCTTCCTTTTCAGTAGATGATAAACTTTTCCTGATGAAGATGGTCTTAGGATTGATTTTGTCGCTTATGTTGATTTGAACCACTTTATCTTCGATGGGCGGTTCCCTAACTTCGAAGCGCAATTCCTATTGTTTTTCAAGATGTTTTGCCCATGAGTCATCTTCAGAATCTTCGAACACTTCGGATTCATCAAGATCCATAGTTAGATCGTATGAAACCATATTAGCCGAAATTCGCTGAGCAAGGCTCCAAGGATGATATCAGAATCCCAGTTAGATGTATTTAAAGAACTACTTAGAAAGTCATCAGGCGCTGATCCTATTTGTGACTCGGCAGCAGGAGAAATATAACCCAGTCGTCGTTTGGTTCGATCATAGTAACCAAGAACAAACTCTTTTGTTGTAAAAGGGATTAAAGGAACTCTTAGTCCTTGATTGAAATTCAACCCTTGTTTTGCAGTGAGACTGTATCTCATTTTTGCCATTATGTGTTGAGATTGTTAGCTATAACGGGGGAAGTCTGGTATTCCTTTGGCTTCTTCATGTGAACTTTATAAGTGAGATCATGGCCTAACTTTTTTCAAAGATAATTGGATTTGGGGCGCCTCTTTTAGGATAGACCATGAAAGTGGCATTTTCTGAGTGATCTAGTTGCTTATGAGCCGAGAACGACCTGCTTATTGGCATGTATAATGCTAGTTCTAAGGCAAGCCTAGGCATCAGAGCTTCGAACCTTAAGTTTTTAGACTCAAATTCTAAATAGTAGTCATAAGCAAACTCTTCTTCATTAAAGATCCACTTGCCCTGAAATTCGATGGACTAGTCGATACTTAGGTCCTCTAGGATAATTACAAGTGGATATATCTCCCAGATTAGATCATCATTGGGATCTACTTTGATATCTGCTTTATTACCACTATCTTCATCATTAGGAAGAACAATCTCAATTGTATGATTTTCATCGTATAAGAGAAAGTCAGTAAAATAATTTTCTACCCCTTGAAGGATGCTTTTCAACATCAACTCTTTGTTGAACCCCCTGTGCATCAATGTATTTGAAGCACTGATGAAGAGTTGAGGGGACGAGCATGTTGGAATGGATCCATGGTCGTCTGAGAAGAAGGTTGTAATGTGTTTTGACGTTAATGACATAGCAAGTCACCTCCGTTTTCAATTCACCGATCTGACATTCAAGTCAGATTTTTCTAAGAGATCAGCTACTGCTAGAGTTGAAACTGAATATGATGGCGAAAGTCTTTAAGAGCTTGTGGAGTGGAATAACCAAAAAGCTCAAGAGTCTTCCTGGAATTATGCTCAATGTAGAACCTGGATCGATGCGAATCCTCTTGACCTTTGCCGAGCCTACATACCCATTATAGTAAAATGGTCGATTGTGATGATGAGTTTTTGATGAGCATATCATATAGAGTGAGATAGATACAAGGTGCCCGCCGTTAGCATTGATAGCACTACTTGTGTTCATTATTTTGAAGAGGCTCAATCATGTGGGTGAGAAACGCCTTATAATCATTCAAAGCTTCTTTTAAAACTTCTCTCATTTCCTTAGACAAACGTAAAAGTTAGAATAAGGTTATATGAGTTGGGATATTGGCTAATTGAGCCATAATGTCATATTCGAACATGCTTTCAGGATTTTCTGAAGGGCTCTACAAGGCATTATCAAGTCGAGTCTCCTTGTGTTTGGCCAGTTAAGGCTGCTTGGAGGGCCCTGGCTGATCGTAATTCTTCAAGTAATCCCAGCCAGACCTTGTTCCTGTTAAGACAATTTTCTCTTCCTTTGAATCAATGATTTAAGAGACTTGTTGAGATTCCTCTCAAACGATTGTGGAGATTGCATTGTAAGACTTCATTTTGCGCTTGGTCTTATAGACTCCTGAAGAGTCTAATGCTCTTCTTCCAGAAGATCGGGATGTACCCATATCATTTCTCATTTTGTTGTAGTGAGAGAGATTAAACATTGGCTTTATTAGCTTTGTTGCTTGTAATTGACCACTTCCATCCTTATAGTAGGAATAGGGACAACGCCATTTTGGGCTTAGATTTTTAGTACGGAGCCGAATTGGAGAGTCACTATATTGGCAATAACTTTTTTTTGCTCAGGCTTGAGCTTGAGAATCCCTAACTTTAGAAAAATCTAGATTTTATCTTTGAGAATGTAGTAGTTCTTCATCAGGTGTCCCAACATCAGATTATTCTTTGTGAAATTGTGAGAAGAATTTTTATTCTAAATATGGCCGTAATTTGATTGAACCCTCAAGCAATTTTTGTAATTGAAATTTAGAACCAATTGAAGGCCACCACCTGGAGGGTGCCTATGAAAAGTTAACACCTTAATGGTGTCGTTACCCGCTATATTTCTAGTTTGTTGGTGAAAGTAGTATATTTGTTGGTTTGGAGAACCTTTACCATCAAATATATACAATGTTGGTGTCTTAAATTTCATCAAATAGGGAACCATGTCCCACTTGATTGGATAATGTCAGGTAATTCCAGCCTTCTTGAGCTTAGTTCATTGAGAGAGAACATTGAGTTATTTTTGGATGTCCTCCTGGGCCTTCACTTCCTTGCTTAGCTTCAGAGTTGCCAACATTTCTAATCCTAAATGGTCATCGTCATAATGTGCTTGGTCTTCTTCTGGAGAGGATTCAATGATCAGCTTTTTCCCCTTCGAAGAACTTGGTTGAGGCTGAGATGCTGATAAGAGTTACTCAAGCATCTTCTCCTAACGTTCGATTCGTTCATCTGAATCTCTCTTTTGAGCTACCATTTGAGCAAGAAGATCTGCTCGATCTGTCACATCTACCTCCCATTGTTATTCTTAACTTGAACTAGGGGTTGCGTTTAATGCTATGGCAGAGTTTACATCACTAAAAGCAAGTTGAGTCACTGGAGATAGAGTCTAGGTTGCTCGTGTTAGGAGGGAGTAGTCAAAAGGTATGGCTACTCTTTGTCTTAATCTGGTGGGATGATACACACCATAAACCTCTGGCAATATACCTATGATAACAGGAGAATACAATGGGTTGAGTGAACTGTCTGCACCTTCTTCCTCTTCTCTAGAAGTTATACTAGTCATGTTGATAGTGAATTCTTGGGATCTACACTTTTGTGCATGTCATCTTTTAGTTCGAACCTCTGAAGGCTCAGTATCATGTCTAAAACAACTAAAAAATGTTTCCTTTTCAAGAATAGCTTTGCATCGGCAATTCCTATGGACTTTCATGACTACTTTTCTGAGGGTCGCATAATGCTGACATCTGTGAGCTCTTTTCAGAGATAGAAACACTCTCAGTTCACCAGTAGTTCCAAGTTAAGGGAAATTTTCAGAGCTAATTTCGCTGTCTTTAGCTTTGGCATGCGAACGTCACTTATGGCGACGTTAGCTAGGCTTTTTTGTTTAGTGAATTTAGACAAATCATCATTGATGCTGTTATTCCCTTGTGGGAATTTAGATGAGGGATTACCCACATTCTTTGCTTCTATCGAGTGAGCATTGCAAGATGCTTTAAATCGAACTCCTAAAAGAGTTGTAGATTGATGTCCGAGATCAAAAGATGTAATAACGTCTTGACCTTCACTCGTAACGATGGTCGAGTTTTGTTCACTCTAGGCGAAGCTCGCTTGGCTTCCAACTAAGGTCAAACTATCTTGGTGAAGGTCGCCTTTACACATGCAAGGGTCAATTTAGACCCGAGATTCTTTTGACAACTGCATACAGTAATTATTGATGAGGATTGGTTCGTGGAAATGAATTCCTTGAATTTTGTTAGGTCAAATTCAACGACCAACAATTCAGCAAAGGACCCGGTGATCTTAGTGTCAGTGTGCGACACAATTTTCTCACCCGAGGAGAAGAAAGTCCCTAGTTGAGTTGTCATCCTATTTTAGGTCTTTAAAATTACAATTGACATAAATTACAATTGCAAGATTTACAATAAAACTAAGGACAATTTATATTTCCTAAGGGTTCTTTTTTATGTATTGATGGAACATCGATCTTATATCCCGTTGACACACCGACTAAGACGATGAGTCTTTTGCCATTGATGAGAGCTTAGTTGCTTGGAAGATATCTTAGCCTTCTTTTAGCACCTATACTCAATAGAATTGGAAGTGCGAGATCAATAATCTCTCTTTATACGTGTGTGTTTTGATCTCTCTAGCATCAGATCTCTTTTAAATGAGTAATCTCCTCTCATTTTATAGGCTAAAAGAGAGATTTAATGGCCTTTAATTATGGATTAAGTGGCCATTAAAATAGGAGATAGTGGGAAGCGGTTATACCCTTGAATGTAACCTTCAAATGGTTGTTTGGCGAGTTTGTTAATTTGGCGAAGTTCACTGAAGACGTTTGGGTGAGGTTCACTACTTTGGAAAAGTTCCCTAAAGACATTTGGGTAAGGTTCGCTTAGACGTGGATAAGCCTTCTTTGGAACTATGGATGACTTGGTCCACTTGGGTTGCCATGAGCGAAGTTTGTTGGCTAGCGAGCTTCATCCGTGAGTTTGAATTTGACACAGAATTCGACTTATGGTTTGGCCGACTAATGATGCATTTTGACTTAGCCTGGAGCGTGAATTGGGGGTTGGCTCGCTCTTGACTTGGTCGAGTCGAGTCGAGATGGGTTGCGTGGTGAAGTTCGCATGTTTTTTTAAGTGACCTTCGTTAATGCTTATTATGGGCTTGGTTTTAGGGCCATCGAAGTGTTTAGCCCATGGGCGTTCATTTCTTAGATCTATGCTAAACATTAGCCTGGGTAGAAGTATATTTTAAGCGTCTACATCGAGTAGATTATAGCGATGTTCAGCACCAATCAGAGTCTAGCTGAGGTAGTAAATGACTTGCTTGTGATCGTTGCCATTCTTTTAGGCAAGAAGTGCTCCGAGGGAGTGATTCATTACCCTGACATAGATCAGGAACGATTTACCTGATACTTGCATAGCTAAAACAGGTGGTTTTGTGAGATAACTCTTGATCTCATTGAAAGCTTCTTGACAAGCATCATCCTAAACAAACGAAGTACCTTTTTTTATCAACCTTTGAAACGATTGATATTTCCCAGATAGATTAGTGATGAACCAATGAATGTAGGCTAATAGCCCTTGAAAACCTCTAAGTTATTTGAGATTTTTTGGAGGTGGCATCTCTTGGATAGCTTTTACTTTTTCAGGATCGACATATATTCCTTTGGAGGTTACAAAAAATTCTAAGAATTTACCTGACGATACACCTAGGAAACACTTAGTTGGGTTCATCTTGAGTTGATGACATTTTCTCATGATTTCGATTACCATTCTCAAGTCATTACATGATCTTATTTGTGATGACCTTTGATTGTAAGATAATCAACATAGCAGTCCACTGTCTTACACAAATGTTCATGAAAGATTGTGTTCATAATGCGTTGATAAGTTGCTTCAGTATTTTTCAGGCCAAAGGGCATTACTATATAATAGAATACTCGTAAGGGTATTCTGAAAGCTATATCCTTCTAATCGTCTGAATGCATTTTGATTTTGTTGTATCTAGAAAACTCATTCATGAATGACATCCTCTCAAACCCACACATATTGTCAATAATGACATTTGTGATAGAGAGAGGGAATTCATTGTTTGTATAAGCAAGATTAAAATCCTTGAAATCAATATAGATCTGTATCTCACCATCATTTTTTATCACTACCACGATATTGGCTAGCCAAGCAGGATGTTGTTCTTCACGGATGAATCCAAATTCAATGAGTTTGTGAATTTCTTTCTCAATCTGCTCTATTAATTCAAGACATAAGCGTCGTTGTTATTGCTTATTTGGTCTAACATCAGGGTCAACACTAAGGCAATGTACAGCCACGTTGTGATTTAAACCAGGCAATGTATTCTCGAAAGAGACTTATGAGTTTTTCTTTCTTAGCGGATGTAGGCGTATAAAACTGCCTATAGGTCCCTGAACACAGGTCGGTACGATGATTCGACAAACCAACGAACCATCGGGTGATGTATCTAAACACGAACGTCAGTCCACAACACCGAAGCCAAGTGACACACAACGAAACGGATTAACGAGGCGACGAGGCTAACGAACCGCACGCAAACAATGGAATACATCCACTCGCATGCGGAATCAAGCTAACAGTTCGGTGAGTCAACGAGTTATCCAACCATAGAACGGATTTGAACTCAAACAACGAGGCGGATTTACTGCCATATCGGGATCCGGACTGCCAAATCAGAGTCCAGATCAACAACGAAGCGCAAAACTGGATAACGGACACAACAGCGAACACCCGGAAGAGCTCGGTCGAACCCGAACCACTCAGGCGGCTCACCGAGCCACCTAGGTGGCTCGGCGGCCANAGGAGCCCACTGAGAACTCACGCCCAAAAAGGCATGTTTCGAGGCGCGTGACTTTCGAAAGCCCTAAGAAAGCAATTCCCCCTCAGAAGGAAACATTATCATCTGATGACGATAGCGTTATACCTGGGAAGTCGTGCCAACACACGATAGGTTACTCCGATCGTCAAGCAGACGAGTTGTACTATCGTGCTGGGGGTACGAATAGAACTAGGAAGAGGAGTCCCCGAGAACAGGAAATTCAATGCCCCTGTTCCAAACTCATTCGGGCGGTATTGTCTGAATGCAATTGCATTAAGGCGGTCCCCGAAAGAGTTTTAGTTTTTGAAAGACTCAGTGCGGAGACGCCAAAACCCAGGCCTAGGCGTTTTCAACGAAGAAGAAGGATGATTGAAGATGGAGAATTTCCGAGGGTCACCACTAATATGACCAGCAAAGGGACATCGGCACGGGATAATCTCGAGTCGATTCTGAAATCATCCCGGCCTAGAACCCGTCTGCAGTCCGGAACCATCAAGCGAGCAACCTATGGTAGGGTTCGAACAAGACTCCCTTCAGAAGATGAAGAATCTGATGCTGGCTCCGCGGCTGCATCAGATAATACAGTATCCAGCGAGGGACAACGAAAACCCCGCGAGTCATTTATGATAAGGGCGGAACAAGTGGCCAAGATGCTCGAAGAAGCCATGGCTAAACAACAAGAGAGCTTCAAGTTTGAAATGTAGATGGCCATGCAGAACATGAGAGAAATGCATGACCAACAAATCCAAGAATTGACGAACCAGCAAGGCGAGCCAAGTCGTCGTAACCCGGTTAATCTGGAAGATGAGGACACAAATGCGAATGAGACGCATAATGCCAATAATCCTCCCGTCAATGCAGGGGGTGGTAATGAGAATGCTAGCGAAAACACAGGTGAAAACTTGAAGATTAAAAATCTCGAGAGCAAAATCAATACGTTGATTTCCGCTCAAGAGATGAAGAAAACAGGCATTCCTTGTCCATACCCAAGAGAATGGGAATCAATCCCATATCCGGCGAAGTTCAAGTTTAATGGGATGAGTTCCCCCACTCAACATTTGATTTACTTGAAATCACACCTGGGGGTTATCTCTGGTAATGAGCCTCTGATGGTACGGTCCTTCGTTGGCACTCTTCGTGGAGCCGCCTTCGATTGGTATCGCCGCCTCAAGCCAAAAAGCGTAAATAGCTAGGATGACATGGAGACCAAATTCCTCGCCAACTTCTTCGACGACGACACAAAGATATCCATTGGGTCGTTGCTTGATGAGGCTTCGGTTTGGCCTCGTCACCCATGTAACTTGGACTATTTATCTCGCTAGGGTTCCCTCGGTTCGAACCTATCACCATACTGTTATGTTTCAGGTGATGATCCCACGGGTCTTCCCATGTTGGCAATTTGATCGTGTCGTCTCCATTGTGGACGGAATCAGCGTGTAGCCTATGTTCGCCATTAGGCTTTGAAACTTCCCCCAGACTTGTATCGGAATCCCATTCAGGAATCTTGCAATTTTCCATTTTTGTATGCTTAGATGATTGGGTCATTAATTAACTACAGCATTCGTCTTCTGAAGAAGATTCATACCCTAACCCTCGTCTCGTATTTTATTAATAATCATCGGTCTCCTTTGTGTACATATGCGCTTTGGCGGAACACAGAGGACTCATCGAGAGTATAGACCCTCTCCGAGTGTGAAATCATATCCCTGCTTTTCATGAGCTTGCGCGCTTGCTGCGACTATACTTAGGTAAGATTGCCGACCAGGTTTGTCATCATCCTCATTTTTGCCTTAAGAAATGAATCTGGTAATGGGGAGCTTTTTCCTTTACGCGTAAATCACTCTTTTGCGCCTCTTATTTATTCGGACGACCATGGTGTTCCAAAAGAATGCTGAGGCGTTCCTTTGTATAGTATAGGACGATCGAAGCCGGCATATCAAATCAGATTAATCTGACATTCTTTTATCACATCATCAAGAGACAGGAGTACTCTAAATCGTTATTATTCATTATCGGCAAGTGCCAGTTACAACTGCCCTCTGACGTTGTCA
This sequence comes from Asparagus officinalis, assembly GCF_001876935.1. Taxonomy (NCBI): domain Eukaryota; kingdom Viridiplantae; phylum Streptophyta; class Magnoliopsida; order Asparagales; family Asparagaceae; genus Asparagus; species Asparagus officinalis. Next base: position 29,183,312 of record NC_033798.1, read on the forward strand.
CGCAATGGTTGATTACAAAGGTCATTTCGTTTAAACATAACTCCATTGCTAATCAAATCCGCAGTTCATTATTAGGCTTCTTTCTCGCTGTCCGCTGCCATTGCGATGAATTCAGTATCAATTGTTACCATAAAGCGAGAGATCATGGAATAATTTCTCATACCCTTGATGGGTTGCTTATCCGGACCCACCGTCCTAACCCTTATATAACAGTGTCATATACTTTAAACACTGATGGCAGTGTGGAGGAATTATACATTACTATGGATCGAAGGGCCGACCCATAGTTCAAGTTGATAAGAAGTTTCCGGCATCATCACTAAAATGGGACTTCGTCTTCAAAATCAGCCATTTGACAGCCTTAGTCGGATTTTACTAAGGTCATTGACCCGCTGGTGTGAACCCGTAGATAACAGTGGGCCGTGGTGGGGGGACGCCAACTTGCAACTGGAATACCGAGGAAAATGCATCAATCGAAAGCGGCATAATAGCGTCACAGCCAGACCCGGATCACTTGGATTCCGGTTGACTTTTGCTGGAGCCGCATGTACCCGATGAAGTATAGCACGTCGATCGTGGTTGCGACAAGGGGGGGGGTGTGTTCGAATTCTTTCGTCTACATATCCTCATTTCGTGAAAGTAATGCAGGAAGACGTCTTAGATTGCGTATATTGCAATGTGACTCCATCAGTTCGATTCTTCACGGCACCATCTTGACTTCGAGTCAGAGAAACACCTCTGATTGGCCAACGCTTTCTTGCGAAGCCTCCCTGCCGTTGCTTGGACAACCGTAGCATTCTAGCAGCGTTTATTCGTGACTGAATGTGGCTAGTTGAGCCATAATATCGACAGACTTGCGCAGATCTCTCGTAGCCTTTCCTGTCTGTCTTTTCCAATCGACGCGACTGAAACGAGACTGCTGTCGGATTCTGAATCTATCCTGGATTCTTCTCTTTCGCGTTTAATTCACCGACTTGGCGTCGAGCCTCTTCGCCCGGTGTCGACTATGTATCACCCCGATCTCTGTGAGAGTTTTGGCTGCGTCCTCCGGTTTATTCACACCCGCCTGCTCACGTAGGTGTGGTTGTATAACTGTAGGTGATACCATTTTCGCGCTTCTAGATGGCGAAGACTTTTGGTTCTTCTTCGGATGAGCGGGAAAGCTACGAGCTTCATCCCATCCTCCTCGAAGATTCGGATAGTAGCAATTGCCGAGGACTTTCCTTTTTGCCCTTTCTTCCCAGGAAGCGCCCTCACTGCTTTCATCTTCAATGATATCAGGTATGAACCCTAGGATTTCGCCTGTTTTGGGCTGATGGTGGCACAAGGTCTTTTTCGGCGCTGTCATGTGGGTCAGCGTTTCACAGCGTCTTCATCCCTACTTTGGTGATGCGCTGCCGGCTTGAACCGATGTTGTGGGCACCGATCCCAAACTGATTGAAACCGGTGTTTGCTTCCAACATCTTGGCGCCTTCGTTATGACGCCTACATCAATTAGCGCCTGGATCTTGTCCTTGAGTAGGTAGCACCGCTTGGTGCGTGATGGACTTGCCTCATAAAATGGTATGCGCCAAACTTCGGGCCGTCACTTGTAGGCCCCTTCTTGTCCACACGATCGCCGGCCAGCTGGATATTTTGTATTCTCCAACAGGTACTTAAAAGGATGCGGGAAACCTCGTCATCTTTGAAGAATACACTTTAGAAACTCGGCTGCTGAAGATTTCTGCTTCTTGAGGCCGTGGTTTTCATGCCCCGAGCTTGTGTCGTGCTTTTTGCCCTGTGGCCTGTGCTGAGGTTGCAATTTGGAAAGTTTGATTTTTAGCATCAACTGATTAGCATGTGCCTTACCTTCCCCCGTGGGACAAATTCTGTTGCGCGACGCATTATTCGCCTGTTGCCTCTCTCCGCCTTTTTCTTCTGAGGAATTCACTGCGGCTTGCTCTCCTCCGGACCTTCAGATCCTTCCATGTCTTGGACGCTACATGTCCCATCTCCCAACACGTCCAGTGCGAGCTGTGTTGTGAAAGTCTGGAGGTATCGAATTCCTCGCCGTTGATCGGTCCCGAACAGTCATCGCCTTTGTTCCGGAACCTCTTGACGAAGGTGTTCAACCAATTCCCCGTCTTCTCGTTTCCTCAT
>NC_033798.1:29186450-29200453 GCF_001876935.1 Asparagus officinalis
AGTGACATACCCTCAATCCAACCAACCTTTACACTCTCTTTTCCTACACATTTCAACAGCTACTTTAGGAATTTCTTTCTAATACATCCTTCCTCTCGTGGGATCAATATTTTATACTATAATTTGATTGTTTTGCACTTGTAACATTGCATTTAGAATCACATCAAGCTATCCATCTCTTGTTGATTAACCAATACATGATCAAGTTTACAGAACACATGATTATTATTCTATGTGAACAAGCAACCCTAATACTGCAGATCAGAAACTTGGGTATCCGTCATGACACTCTGGAGTTCAAGAATCTCCCTTCTAGAGATAGATTTTCCATGATTCCTCTCCTTAACATCCTAAAAACAATTAAAATCCCCAATAATGCCCAGGAATCATTCATGGTGGCAGCAAAACTCCTAACATCATTCCAAAGGGATTTTCTCTTACCAAGGTCATTGTATCCATATAAGAAAGTAGCATAAAATCTGAGAGTACCACTTTTATCTTCAATGAATCAATGAATATATTATAGGCAAAGTATTTCAAAACCTAAAGACTAACACTATTATCATCCAAAAGCATTAAAATTCTCTTATGACTATTCATATCAAAGTTATGACAGAATCTCCAACTAGAGGCACACTTTGCAACAACTGTATTTATAAGAGAGCTGTTTATTTTGATTTCTATTAAGTTAATAAGAGATATAAAATTTGGCTTCTAATTAAATTCTTAACCTCTTTTTGTTTGTTAGGGTGGTTAGATCCCCTAACATTCCAACATGCAAAGGCCTCCATCCAAGTCTAGGAGGGTTACCTCTGTTAGTCCTTAGTTCTCTAGGCTAAGAACTTACATTATCCTTCTGGACAAATTTTCAAAACCAACCCATTTGGAGTTTTTATTGCAAAAAACGACTCGTTTCACATTTATTTAGAGAAACTGACCTGGTTTCAGCACTGTCGCTGAAACCAGGTCGGTTTTTCTAAAAAACTTTACGAAACTTCACGGGAGTTCAACTCCCGTGAAGTTTAGTACGTTTTTAAACTTCACGGGAGTTGAACTCCCGTGAAATTTATTATCCTCATTAAACTCCACGGAAGTTCAACTCCCGTTGAGTTTGTTGTATTGTTAAAACTCCACGGGAGTTGAACTCCCGTGGAGTTACAGGCCAAATTTCCCAGAGAATCGCTCTCTGGGAAATTTACACTGCAACTTCACGGGAGTTCAACTCCCGTGAAGTTGCAGGTTTTGCAAAAAACATGCACAGCATGCATACATCTACCTATTTAACTCATATATACAACTATTTACCTATTAACAATAATTACTGCAATATATATATTATTTAAACACGCACGAATCAAACAATACGCAAAAAGATCACATATCGAGCTATAATTGATCCATAAAAGTATAGTATTTAAAAATTCATACAATTTACAAATTTTAACAAAATAAGTTCAAATACAACCCAATATAGCTCTCGACGTGAGTCTTATGAAATACATGTGCTATGGTCTTCTTGATCCTGCTGAGGAGCTCTAACGCCACTTGATCCTGAATCTCAGGCACAGTCACATCAATATCAGCCCCAATGCTATCAAAAGAACGGACCTGTGAGGTAAATAATTTATTAAGTACCAACTCAAGAAAAAAATATTATAATTTAGCTTAGAAACTTACGTAATCTCTCTCGTTCATCCCACTAGGGATGTAACTGTCTGTCGGTGGCCGTGGCATGTGTCCAGCTAAGGGCTGTGGGTCACGTGTGATCCATCTACGTGTGATATCCCAATACCAACCCATATATGCGGTGTAGTCAACAGCCGTGGGCCTCGTATCTTGGATGAAATCCCACCTGTGATCCTACCTGTCTATGTAGGCTGCACGAACTACGGCCCAGTTGTTATGGTGCAAAGTAGGTCGCCGCCGACGAGATATCTGCTCAACAGGATCTGGTACATGCTGAGAGAGCGTAAACTATCGTAGCACACGGTCAGGGACATGCATCTCCATGATCTGCCAACAAATCAATGGAACTCTCGCTCTCCACAAGTCGGGACTATCTCGGCAGATGGGTGCAAGAGAATGCATATCCAGCTCCAGCGGTGTATAGGGTCTCCACTTGAACTGAAATAAAATAAAAAATTTATCAGTATCAACAACAAAACTATAATATTCAAAACGAATATTCAACAAAACTATAATATTCATAACGACTTGAGATTTATATTTACCTGTTCATGTTGGAGACCATCAAGCTCATTTCGGTAAAACTCACGATGGCGCGTCGCTGATCGGTACTTAGCGTACCGCACGTTATACCTATATGCAAAATAGAGAATATATAAGTACAAATTCAGTGCGAATAAAATTTGTGTGTACAATTATACCTGTACGCCAAAGGAAACTGCCCCTGTAGGTCACGGTGCACAAGTAAAGTAGGGCGTCCAATATGAATGCGCTCCCATGACCAAATCTCTATCAATGTGCAACATCCCTTGAATTCTTTATTCTGCATCAGGGATACTCTACTCAATTCTCGATACAAATATGCCAACACCGCACTGCCCCACTATAGTGCACCGCATACACCAAAATCCTCCAGCAGTGGCAGCCATCGTGCATGTACGAGAGTCTTGCTCGCATCCGGAAAAAGCACGCACCCTATCATGTGCAATATGTATGCACGAGCATGAAACTAGAGCGTCTCATCATCGGCATCCTGTGGTATATCGCCCTAAAATGTCTGACGAAGCCACGATAGCTTCATCGCACCACTCCTCAAGTCGGGAACCTATCCAAGAAGCCGGGCACATACCTCAGGCCAACTATGATCATCGGTGCCCGTAACTGGCGGCCCATCGATCCGGAGCCCAAGAATGATGGCCACATCCTGTAAAGTGATGGTGCACTCCCCTATATGCATGTGAAAGGTGTTGGTCTCTGGCCTCCACCTCTCAATCAAAGCAGTGATAAGCGGCAAATCAAGCCTGATATATCGAACCGTCGAACACTCTCGAAAACCAGCCTGAGAGATCAACGCTAGAACTCTCTCATCCTCAATGACCCAACCTAAATGGCTCTGGGAATGCTCGATCATGGTGATATCAGGTACGGGCTGCACGTCAAAAAGAATTGATTAAGTATAATGCGAAAAATTAAAATTAGTGCCAATGCTAACTAGCATATACAAAAGATGTTTTACCTGTCCTGAGCCAATATAATCTGAAACGTGGCTCGCCTGGAGGGTCAAAACGTCGAGGCATCTCGGTCCCGGATCCATAATGAATATAACTGAGAATTATATTAGAAGACAATGCTCAATGTGTTAGATCTTTTTGTTAAAATACTCATCTAGTTATATATAAACAACAAACGAATGCGCAACGTGAAGAAAGCAATAACTTGAAACCAAACATTAAATTTATATAACATAGTACGATAAAAATGAGATACAGAAACAAACAACTCACGGAACCGTTACAAATTACAATCACAAATGACACACGGAAACAAACACAGAACAAAACCCCTAGCATTTAACAATCTAAAACCACTACAAATTACAACATCAACGCCTAATCCTAACTGGACAATTATTTTTCTTATGGCCCGGTTGATCGCATCTACTACACTTATTTCTCCTCCTAACTCCTTCACGACCGTCATCCATACAATTTCTAATTCGTACGGAACGAGGGCGGCCCGCCGACCTTTTATACAAAGGAGGCAATATCAGTGGCCCGTCTTGTACCCAATATCGACTATCATATGGTGGACGAAAACACTCTTTGTATGTTTGTCGATAGTTATAAGTAGAATACCAAGTCTCGACGAACTCATAGTGTGAAATCCTAGCACCACCTTGTAGATCAGAACAAGCCGCGACAACATGTGAACAAGGAATCCATTGTAATTGCGGTACGTTGCAAGTGCACGTACACGAGTGATCCACTAACATGTTAACTTTATAAGAGCGATTTTCTCTATGTGATATTCCCTCAATGACTTCCCATTCATTAAAACTGTATCTTACGACATGAAAGGATTGAGCTTGTACAATCCGAGCCGCTAACATTTTATCATTTTTTGGTGTGAGCTCCGAGCGGATATTTTCACCAAGTTCGCGACATCGTAGAAAGAAGTTATTAAGTCTGTAGAATGTTTTAGCAACTAGTGACTGTATTGGCATACCGCGTGCTCCCTTGAGCACGCCATTGAAACTCTCTGAAGCGTTCGTAGTCATCATACAGAACCGTCTCCCGCCATCTTCACATAAAGCCCACTTATCAACATTGTGTGGTCCCAAACTAGTTTCGATCCAATCATGTGCAGCTCGGGAGATAAACTTAATCCTCTCTCGTATTTGGTCATAAACTAATTTTTCTGTTGCACAGCCGGCTTGCCAAAGAAGATCTTGAACCTGACCGTTTCCAAATTTCTTCTTGAAGTTGTCCCTAATATGTCGCAAGCAATAACGATGTGCATGTGGTGACGGGAAATGACGTTGGAGTGCTCTTGGAATTCCTTTCATCCTATCAGATATGAATGTAATCGGCCGCGCACCCACACTAGGGATATGATATCTAATGCATGCAAAAAACCACGCCCAATTCTCTGTGTTTTCAATATCAACCACTGCAAACGCCAAAGGAAACAAACCGCCATCCGCATCAACTCCAGTGGCAACAAGCAAAACTCCTTTGTACTTGCCGTATAAGTGGGTGCCATCAATGCTAAGAAGAGGACGACAATATCGAAACCCCTCAATACATGGCCCAAATGCCCAAAATACACCGGTGAACCGCCGATCTCCGCCATCAACGGGGTCCGAAGATACTTCGTAGACAGTTCCTGGATTTTCTCTTTTGAGTGCTTCAAGATAATGAGGTAAGATCTCATACGATTTATCCCAATCACCGAATATTTTTATCATCGCCTTCCTCCTAGCATTCCAACACTTGTGATATGATACATCCAAGTTGGTGGCTTTTTGCACTAGAAGACGAATATCTTTCGGCCTTAGATCAAAATCCTCCCTCAGATGCGGTAAAATCAATCGATATATGAAGGAAGAGGATGCATTCTTGTTATTCATCTCTAATCGAGGATTGCTACAAGTGTGGAGTCCGTTGTATGCTGTGATTTTGAATTGCCCGCCTACTCTTACACCAGAGCGTGAATTAAGCTTCCACGGACATTTCGCATTGCCGTCGTGGTGTCCACCAATATCTTCATCATCGCCATCTTTGCGATAGAAACAAACCACATTATAGCTTGTAGTATTATTTTTTGTTGGCCTAAACTTGACATTTTTTGCAATGGCGTACGAGCGAAGCGCATGGATCAATTTCTCCTTGCTCTCATATAGATCTCCCTTCACGAATGAGAAGTCCTCGCCCTGTGTATCATGACCGCTATTAGTGCCAATAGGAACACTTTCCATCACGGAGTTATCGATCCATTCTTCTCCTTGAAGTTCATCGGGCGGCGGATCCTCTAAGACAACATACTCATTATTAGCATAACACCCGTCAATGTGGTGGTTGTCCCCTTCATCACGATCTATCAAGGTCATGCTATCAATTTGTAAGCCCTCCTCTTCATCATCATTCTCAGATTCAACACTTGCATTATCTTCTTGAACTCCCGTGTTAGTATCGACCGCATTCGAAGTGCCCACAAGCGAAGGACCGCTCATATATTGTGATTGTGTCCAACCTTCATCTTGTTGAGGAGATAAAAAGCCAACGGAATCAACATCAGGGTCCTCCAACATGCGGGAAAACATTCCATCATAATTCAACGATTTGCCCAAATTCCTTTGATGTTTTTCAATGAACAATTCAATCGAACGCTTCTCGTCATGTAAGACTCCAATTAGACTCATATCGTAGTCACTTGATATTTGAATGCCGCTTGTCCTGTTCTCCACGACAGGATAATTGCAAATAACATTAAGGTGATACTCACGTGAGTTGGTTAATGTAAGTTTGTGCAATTCATTAACCAACTCATCGAAAGTACACGATTTTGTTATAAACAATGGTCTCGTCGTACCTCCTTCATAAACGGGCATATTATTTTCGAGGTATTGTTAACGAATCGCACGCAAGCAACGGAATGCATCCATTCGCGTGCGGAATCAAGCCAACGGTTCGGGGGGTCAACGAGTCATCCAACCATAGAACGGATTCGAACTCAAACACCAAGGAGGATTTACTGCCAAATCGGGATCCAGACACCAAATCAGAGTCCAGATCAACAGTAAAAACCATAAAACCGGACAATGGAAAACACGACACAACACCTGGAGGACTCGGCCAAAACCGAGCCACCTCTAGGTGGCTCGGTGGCCGAGCCAGAGAGCCTATAAATAGGCCTTTGCTCATTTGTTAAAAGGTTGGAAATTTTGGAGGCGAAGCTCTGCTGGATTCAAGGCTCAGAACTTAAAAAGATTGAAGCTTTGGGACTTTGAGGACTTGCTCTTCCAGATCCGGTGCTCGGCGATCGTCAACGCCAAATAAGGCAAGAGTTCGAGAGGAACCGGATCTCAGATCTACGTAGTCATCCTCCGGATCAAAGCTTGGCCTTTGATCCCGAGAACTAAAGGCTACTATTTCCTTGGCGAAATAGTACCCTCGGCTATTATTTCCTTTGCGAAATAATGCCCGTCATACTGCGTAGATCCGACCGGATCTAGATCGCGCGGTGGTCCACGGATAAACCCCGGCGTAGACGAAGAACCCACAAAACAAGTGACCGCAAAACAGGAGCTCGTGATTTGTTCGACAAATAAGGAAAGTCTTGTAATTTTCTTTTTCTTTGATCTCGTTGTAACCGGATCTTATAAAAAGACCGGATCTTTGTAATCGATAAACTATTACAAGAGTGTGCAATGGAATCAATGAAGAAAGACACGATTTTCCCGCGAACAATCTGGCGACCACAGTGGGAGCCGACGATCTCGCTACCGAGATCGATGCGTCGCAGCCGCGGATCTCGATCCAGGTCGAAGAGGAGGTCGAATATGAATTCGATCAACAGAAGTTCGAGGAGTATATCTACCCCCCCCCGCAAGTCCAAGAAGTGCTCCTCCAGGAGAAAGGTACATTGGTACGAAGAAGTTGAAGCTACCAACGACGATCTCACCCCGATTGACGCCAAAGCTGCGTCGGGTGAGGCTCCACCAACCTCCAACCAGATCAAGCTGGTTCCAACCAATTCCTCCGTCACCAAAGGAGCGATGACTCTCTCAAAGAGAGCCCGCCAAAGGTAACGCCAACGCTTGGCCAAAGAATTCACCAAAGCGATGGAGTTCACCGACGGAATCCGCTACAACACGGATCTGAAGAACAGGAGAGGCAAACAACCTCAACGACCGATGAATGGCGACTCCTCCAAGCCGCCAACGAACGAATGGGTCCGTGTCAAACAGAACCGTTCGACACTTGAGGAGCACATTCGTAAGTGCCGCGCAATGTCAGCGCAGGCACAGGCTCAAGTCCAAGAAGCCCGTAGAAGACTGCAGAAGGAGGTGGCCAAGAAGCCGCCACCAACCCGCCAAGTATGGAAGCCAAAGTCTGAAGCGGCGATTCAGGCTAAGGCAAAATCGTTGCAGCCTTCGAAGCAAGGTCAACCTCCAGCGAATCAACCAAAGTCGCCGGTAATCCCAGTAGCTACTCCGGGAGATCCCGTGGAATCATCCCGAAGGAGAAAGTCAGTCTTGGAGCGCCTCGGTCCAATTCCCGATGAACGAGGCAAAGCTCCAGTTCAAGAGCGTTTGGGCCTGATTAAGAAGCCCCGAACGACTCAACACGCTGGGGGTCGCCGCCACCTCCAACATGACAAGGAGCTCAAGGCAGCTGCGCGCGCTAATTTGCGCATCGAAGTCCAAGAACCCGCTGAGAATTCACGCCCAAAAAGGCATGTCTCGAGGCACGTGACTCTTGAGAGCCCTAAGAAGGCAGTTCGCCCTCAGAAGGAGACGTTGTCGTCTGATGATGATAACATTATACCTGAGAAATCGTGCCGACACGCGATAGGTTACTCCGACCTTCAAACCGACAAGTTGTACTATCGTGATGGGAGCATGAGGAAAACCAAGAAGAGGAGTCCCCGAGGACTGGAAACTCAATGCCCATGTTCCAAACTCATTCGGGCAGTATTGTCTGAGTGTAATTGCATCAAGACAGTGAGTTTCGGTTTTTAAAAGGCTCAATACCGAAACGCCAAGACCAAGGTCTAGGCGTTTCCGACAAAGAAGAAGGGTAGTCGAAGATGGAGAATTTTCGAGGGTCACCACTAATATGACTAGCAAAGGGACGTCGACACAGGATAATCCCGAGTCGATTCCGGAAGTCCCCCGGCGGATGACCCGTCTGCAGTCCGGAGCCATTATACGAGGAACTTATGGTAGGGTTCGGACAAGATTACCGTCAGAAGATGAAGAATCGGATTCCTGCTCTGCTGTCGCATCAGACAATACAGTATCCAGCGAGGGACAACCCCGCGAGTCATTTATGATAAGCGTGGAACAAGTGGCCAAGATGCTCGAAGAAGCCATGGCTAAACAACAGGAGAGCTTCAGGTTCGAAATGCAGATGGCCATGCAGAGTATGAGAGAAATGCATGACCAACAAATCCAAGTATTGACGAACCAGCAAGGCGGGCCAAGTCGTCGTAACCAGATTAATCTGGAAGATGAGGACACAGATGAAGTTCACAATGCCAATAATCCTCCCGTCAATGCAGGGGGTGGTAATGAGAATGCTGATGAAGACTCAGGTGAAAACCTTAAGATTAAAAATCTCGAGAGAAAAATCAATACGTGGATTTCCGCTCAAGAAATGAAGAAGACGGGCATCCCTTGTCCATACCCACGAGAATAGGAATCAATCCCCTATCCGGCGAAGTTTAGTCTGATTAACTTCACGCCGTTTGATGGGAAGGGTTCACCTACTCAGCATTTGATTTACTTCAAATCGCACCTGGGTGTTATCTCTGGTAATGAGCCTCTGATGGTACGGTCCTTCGTTGGTACTCTTGGCGGAGCCGCCTTCGATTGGTATCGTCGCCTCAAGCCAGGAAGCGTGAACAGCTGGGACGACATAGAGACTAAGTTCCTCGCTAACTTCTTCGACGACGACACCAACGTTGCTCGACGAGAAACTAAAGGAAGGGGAGCTGGTCGACACCTTCGTCAAGAGGTTCCGGAACAAGGCGATGAACTGTCGGGACCCGATCACTGAGGAGTTCATCCTCCAGACTTGCCACAACAACTTTGCATTGGACGTGTTGGAAGCGATGGGAACAGCACCGTCTGACACTTGGAAAGACTTGAAGGTGCGCGATGAACAAGCCGAACGCTTTCTCCGAAGGAAGAAGGCCGAGAGTAACCGACCGACGGCTAATCCTCTGAACTCGAACTTTGCCTCTCGTGGTAAAGGCAAATCACCTACAACAGCTGTTGACGCTAACCAGACGTCGCAAAAGCAACTCGGAAAACAACAAAAGACTTCGGGTCCGAGACTCCAAAGAGAGTATTCCTTCAAGGACGAAGACGTTCTAGCCATCTTCGAATCCCTCCTTGGAAGCAACAAGATCAAGCTACCACCTATCACAAATCAGGAGGAAGCTGACAACACTACAGACCCAAAGTACTGTGCATACCACAGGAGGGTCGTTCATCCCACCAAGGATTGCTTTGCTCTCAAGAATAGCATTCAGACCTTGGTCGAAGCTGGCGTCATATCGCTGGGATAAGCCGAATTAGAACGACACTCCTCCAACAGGTGCATGAGGTTAAACTGCTCCCTGCCTACTCCACACTCCTCCAACAGGTGCATGAGGTTAAACTGCTCCCTGCCTACTCCAATAGGTATATGAGTCTAAACTATTTCTCACTTTTGACGGGAAGTTCCTGGAGAATATTACGCTAATATCCTTAAGGATAACCCAGTCAGGTAACTGAGAATAATGTCCGAACCAGTTCCGTAGAGGAAGCTGGGGGTGGACGATTTATGTAATGGGAAGTTCCCGAAAGAATGTAGGGATAACCCGATCACTCTTATGCTGAGATGAAATTCGATCACTTCATTGGATCAATTTTCCCTCACAAAACTCTCATTTGTGTTTGACGACTCATAGTCTCCCACCACAAAATCTTTCACCGATCAGATTAATTGACGGTAAGGCCACCAAATTATATCAAATTTTATCCATTCAAACTTCCACTATGTTCGTGCACTCAACACTTTCATAGTTAGAGTCCGGACATAATGTGTTAAATTTTGGTCTGTCACCTGGTCAAACCTTCCTACAGTTAGGACCACAACCAAAATCTCCTCTCGATTCCTTCAATGAACGAGAGGTCCATTTTCTGACCGAGCGATCAAACCTTCCTACAGTTAGGGTCGTCTTAAACCTCCCGATTGGTCAAACCTTTCTACAGTTAGGACCACAGCCAAAATCTCCTCTCGATTCTTTCCATGAACGAGAGGTCCACCTTCAAATCAAGTGATCAAACCTTACTACAGTTAGGATCATCTCAAACTTCCACTTGGTCAAACCTTCCTACAGTAAGGACCAAAATAACAATTCACTCTCGATAAACGAGAAATTCATCTTTAGTTTGGTAATCAAACCTTCTGATAGTTAGGATTATCCGAATTTTTCGATCCTCGGAGTGGAGATCCCACTCTTAGTTTCACCTTTCCGGATTCTGGGGGTGGAGATCCCACCTCGAGTCCCCTTCCAGCTGAAGATAGAATATAAAATTCTTCTTCTTCAGTGTCGGGAGATAGAATATAAAATTCTTCCTCTCCCCTTTCGGGTTCGTCTTTGCCCCAAGATAAGACACCACCTTTTTCAACTCCCAAAATCTGTGCCTCACAGGTACGGGGAATTTTATCACGAATCCTAAGTAGGGATAAGTCAACGCCTAACACGCGTTGCCGGTTTAGTCTTTTTCCGTAGAAAAAAGACACCAAAATTCGATTCTGGGGTATTCTATCCTGAAACCTAAGCAAGGATAAGTCTGCGCTTAACCCGCGCTGCCGGTTAGTTCTTTACCGTTAAAAAGAACACCCGTCCGCATATTCAACATTGTGGCAGGTTGTTATTAATAACACCAAAATCCATGCCTTACACGCATGGGGAATTTCATCCTCAATCCTAAGAAAGGATATGCCGACGCCTAACACGCGTCGCCGGTTTAGTCTTTCTCCGTAGAAAAAGACACCAGAGTTCGATTCTGGGGCATTTTATCCCGAAGCCTAAGTAGGGATAAGTCAGCGTCTAATACACGTTGCTGGGTAGCCTATTCCCATAACAATGGCGAAGTCTACGTATTCCGAGTCGTAGCATCAAGTCTAAGAGAGTTCATTCTCTTAGCACAACGTTACATGCGGAACGGATTTAGACAATCCGCATGCTAGCCCGACTCAAACGGTAGTCGGTAAAGGCTAATCAAATCCGTTGAAGGCTGGGGGTTAGCCAAAAACCCTAAAGTCAACGCCTAACACGCCTGTAGCCGCACACGAGTCAACTTTTATAGTTGGTCCTGCAGCCCCAGCATTTGGGACCGCCACGCTCCAACACCTTAAGACCCAAGGTTAACGCGTGGCAATGAAAGTCAACGTACGACGTTCGAAACCCTAGGGTCAACGCCGGTCAACGCGTAACCCTAGGGTCAACGCCGGTCAACATGTAACCCTAGGTCATCGCCAGTCAACGCGTTGCAATCAAACAGTCAACGCACGACGTTCGAAACCCTAGGGTCAACGCCGGTCAACGCGTAACCCTAGGTTAACGCCAGTCAACGCGTTTTGATCAAACAGTCAACGTACGACGTTCGAAACCCTAGGGTCAACGCCGGTCAACGCGTAACCCTAGGTCAACGCCAGTCAACGCGTTTTGATCAAACAGTCAACGTACGACGTTCGAAACCCTAGGGTCAACGCCGGTCAACGCGTAACCCTAGGTCAACGCCAATCAGTGCGTTGCAATGAAAGAATCAATACTCCGAAAAGTATACGAGTATAAACTGCTTCTTATTACTCTAATAAGGTATACGAGTATAAACTATTCCCTATTTTTGGTTGAGAATTTTCTGGAGAATATTTTTCTAAAAATATTCTTAAGGATAACTCAACAACACCACGCCGGACAACGCGTCGCAAATAAAGACTCAACGCCAACAATCGAGGGTTAGTTCTATGATTGAACCAACAAGCACGAGCTAAAGATCAGAAAATCAGGAATCGACTTTGTAGGCGTATAAAACTGCCTATGGGTCCCTTAGCACAGCTCGGCACAAACCGACGAACTATCGGGCGACGTATCCAAACACGAGCGTCAGTCCACAACGCCGAAGCCAAGTGACACGCAACGAAGCGGAGTAATGAGGCGACGAGGTTAACGAATCGCACGCAAGCAACGGAATACATCCATTCGCGTGTGGAATCAAGCCAAGGGTTCGAAGAGTCAACGAGTCATCCAACCAAGGGCAGACTCGAACCGAATCGCGACAAATCAAGATCAGTTTCGGACTCGAACTCAGAAGTGGATTTACTGCCAAATCAGGTCAACGATTCAAGTCCGGATAAATCAACCACAGAACCGGATCACGGACTGAACCGAAAACAGAAAACGAGGGAAAACCATGCCTAAGGGGGGCTTGGCCAAGGCCGAGCCACCTATAGGTGGCTCGACCAAGGCCGAGCCACCCATAGGTGGCTCCGAATCGCACGCAAGCAACATAATGCATCCATTCGCGTGCGGAATCAAGCTAACGGTTCGGTGAGTCAAAGAGTCATCCAACTGTAGAATGGATTTGAACTCAATCACCGAAGCGGATTTACTGCCAAATCAGAGTTTGGAACTTTGAGAGCCGAAACTCTGCCGAATTGAGAATTAAGCTTGGAGTTTTGAAGACTTGAGGACTTAAACATTCAGATCTGGTTCTCGGCGAGCATCCATGTCACAAAAGGCTGGAGTTCGAGAGAGAGATCAGATCTGAGATCTACACGAGATCATACTCCGGATCAAAGCTTGGCCTTTGATCCTGAGAACTAAGGGCGATTATTTCCTTGGTGAATTAATCCCCCCGGCTATTATTTCCTTCGGACCGCAAAACAGGAGCTCGTGATTCGTTCGAAAGGAAAGTTTTAATCTTTTTCTTTATCTTTGATTTCGTTGTAACCGGATCTAAAAAAGACCGGATCTTTTGTAACCAAAAAGCAATTACTTGAGATAACAATGAATTCAATGAAGGCAATTTTCACCGCGAACAATGAGCCTATATGGAAATATATCCTCACAAAAGGTTACATCACGGACTTACATAATTTTTTTAGTTTGAAAGGCAAATATTTTGTAATCCTTATGACTAAAAGGATAGCCCACAAAAATACCTAGACATAATTTTTTTTAGTTTGAAAGGCAAATATTTTGTAATCCTTATGACTAAAAGGATAGCCCACAAAAATACCTAGAAAAGCGGGCTTCGTTTGGATACCATGGTGTTTTACTTGTTTTCATGGTGTTTTTGCCAAAAACAAAACACCATGCGTTTGAAAACCATGATATTTTTTGGGCTAAGTCATCCTCAAACGAAAAACACAGCACTTATTTCAAAACACATTTTAGGTCTTTTAAGTTTGGTGTTTTGATTTTGAGTTTGAGAAAGTGTTAATATAATATCTAACATAATATATTAAATGTAATTAATACATAGTTATTATTAGCACGCTAATTATATTATATTATATCATACTATACTATATTATAGTTAATCTAATATATTAGTAGTATTTATTAAATAATATAAAAATATAATACTATTATATCCTATATAAAAATACAATAACAAATTAAATACTAGTATTTAATATGTTGATAATGTATTGTGTATTAATAAATAATAATAAAATATAAATAAACTAATAAAAAATAATAAAGAAGTTCCTGATAATAAATAATAATATAATAATGATATAATAATA
>NC_033798.1:29201023-29203319 GCF_001876935.1 Asparagus officinalis
CCCTAATTAATCAGGTTTAGGGTTATATATCAACTCAGAAACGAACCGGGTCAAAAACTAAGGCCCAGCCCAAAATCCATCTACGGTCGACCGCGACGGTCGACCGCGCAGGTCTTGCGGTCGACTGTCCCAAACGACAGAAGCTCCTCAGATTCCAGAGAGTTGAGCGGTCGACCGCGACGGTCGATCGAACCAAAAACCCGAGACCAAAAATCGTACAGAGTTGGTGCGGTTGACCGTCGCGGTCGACCGCCTTCAGCTTCAGCTCCTCCCAACTCTTGTGCACGTTCGCGGTCGACCGTCGCGATCGACCGTGGATCTGTCTGGCTGTTTACTTGTCGTTTTGATTCCAGCTCTTGTCTCGACTTTGGGTCTACACCTTAGACTAATATTATTTGCCTCCTTTGTTTCATCAGAGCATGAAAAAAAGTAGAGTTTGTATCTATATAATGGAACTATTTCACTCTAGCATTTTGGTGAGGCTAGCAAGCTTCATATTTAAGAAGTTTCAAAAATTCTTTCAGATTGGTCTGTTCTCGAGCCTTTAGAGTAGAATTAGAGGGATCCTACTATAAAATAGATTGAGAAGATAGAAGCTTATCTCTAGCCATCTGCACTTTATTACCAATACCTCTGAAATATTGTTTGTTAAAGCCCTTAACACCATACTTAACAACCTTAAATTTCTAAGCAATTTGAACAATACCTCTAAAGTATGTTTGCTAAAGCCCTTAACACCATAGTTAACAGCCATAAATTTCTAACCAATTTGAACAAGAGGAGAACCTTGAAATTGTTTAGACAAATACAAATGTACAACTGATAGAAAAGACTCATACTCACATCAATAAGAGAAAATTTTAAAGGAAAGTTTGATCAATGAGGGTTCATGAAAATTCACCACAGCAAGACTATAATCAGAGATTCCATGAGGAAGAAATTCAGCATCAACATTAGGAAAGCTAAAATCATTATATTTCTTTACATTTTTATACCCTTATTATCTATTTTGTTGAATAAATATATTTGTTAATATCGGTTGCTATATAAATTTGTAGGAAATAAAGGATAAATCACATAAGAGCGCAAAAAAACCCAAAACACCCCTTCTTAAAGCTTGCTAAAAGCCTAGATAGCCCATAAAGCCAAAAAGCTCATGAAGAAATCGAGTCAATGAGTCAACACAAGAAAAACAAATTCTGTTACAACCAAATCGACTTGACTAATCTATTATCGATTAGCGAATCGATTAACTAATTGATTAGTTTGTAATAGAAACAATCAAATGCTAATTTTGATTTTCTTAAAGCCTAAGTTTGATCTAAGGGTTGTTGTTAGTAGGTTATAGTAAGGGTAGAGAGTGAGGGTTAGGGATATGTATAATTTTATACTCTTTTTGGAGAGGATGATTACTCTTAATTAACTGAGAAGACCTTCTAAAATTGTAAATTTTAGTTTATAATAAATAAAAAATTCTTACATTTTAATTGTTGTTCTTATTCTGTTTTGATGATGAAGATGAAGGTTTGCTTCCCAAGGAGTTAACCCCTTACAATGTAAGTTTTCATTTTCCTATTTTATTTTGTTATTTTTGAATTGCATATTTTAGGATTTTATTTCTTATTTTTCTTTTATATTTTGTACTGTAGATTTATAATTTTGTAGTGTAAAATTTTTTACATTTTGTAATATAGATTTATTTTCTTACTCTTCTATTTAATGTTTTGTGGTGTAGATTTTTTTATTTCTTTCTTTCCTTGCTTTGTAATTTAGGTTTATTTTCTTTTTATACTATATAGTTTAGATTTTAATTTTTTATTTTTAATTTCTAGTGTGAATAGCTCACCTCTTTACATTTTAGGATTAGATGAAACCACTTTAATTTCCTTTTGGTTTTTAAATTTCTCTCTTTTATGCTTAAAGTAATCAAGTTTAGGATAATCAACTAAAAAACTAATAGTAGAAAAAATTTGATAGGCTATACTTAGCTTAAATAATTTGATAGTTTATGCTTTTTCAAATCTAGAGTTACTATCTTGCTGTTTATTTCTTTTCACGCGTAGTAATATTGCTTGAATATATATTGATAGGTTATGCTTATTTTTAGTAACTTGATAGTATCGGCTTAATAATTTAAAGTAAAATGAGAATAAAAAAAGAGAATTCAAACTAAAATTAACTAGTAAATTCAATCATAGATTCTTACTTTATTCTCTTGATTTTCTCCATCTTGTTATTTGCTCCTTATTTTGATTTAATTTTCTTTTCTTTTCTTTTTTGTTCTTCTCTTTATCTT
>NC_033798.1:29203338-29229226 GCF_001876935.1 Asparagus officinalis
CGTCGCAGCCGCGGATCTCAATCCCGATCGAGGAGGAGGTCCAATATGAATTCGACCAACAAAAGTTCGAGGAGTATCTGTCATCCTCGTCCGGATCGACCTCCCCCCTCAAGTCCAAGAAGTTCTCCTCCAGGAGAAAAATCCGTTGGTATGAAGAAGTTGAGAATACCAACGAAGATCTCACCCCGATTGATGCCATGGTTGCATCAGGTGAGGCTCCACCAACCTCTAACCAGGTTAAGCCTGTTCCCACCAATTCCTCCGTCACTCTCTCCAAGAGAGCCCGTCAGAGGCGACACCAACGTTTGGCCAAAGAACTAGCGAAGGCGATGGAATCCATGGATGGAATCCGCTATAACGCGAATCTGAAGAACAGAAGAGGCAAACAGTCTCAACAACCAATGAATGGCAGCTCCTCCAAGCCGCCAACGAACGAATGGATCCGTGTCACACGGAATCGTTCGACACTTGAGGAGCGCATTCGCAAGCGCCGCGCACTGTCAGCGCAGGCACGGGCTCAAGTCCAAGAAGCTCGCAGAAGGTTACAGAAGGAAGTGGTCAAAAAGCCGCCACCAACCCGCCAAGTATGGAAGCCAAAGTCTGAAGCGGCGATTCAGGCTAAGGCATAATCATTGCAGCCTTCGAAGCAAGTTCAACCTATGGCGAACCAACCGAAATCACCGGCAATTCCAATAGCTACTCCGGGAGATCCCGCGGAATCATCCCGAAGAAGGAAGTCCGTTTTGGATCGCCTCGGTCCATTTCCCAATGACCGATACAAAGCTCCAGTTCAAGAATGTTTGAGCCCGATGTAGAAGCCCCGAACGACTCAACATGCTGGGGGTCGCCATCACCTTCAACATGACAACGAGTTCAAGGCATCTGCGCGCGCCACTTTGCGCATTGAAGTCCGGGAGCCCGCTGAGAATTCACGTCCAAAAAGGCATGTTTCGAGGCGCATGACTCTTGAAAGCCCAAAGAAGGCAGTTCGCCCTCAGAGGGAAACGTTGTCGTCTGAAGATGACAACGTTATACCTGAGAAGTCGTGCCAACACACGATAAGTTACTCTGACCTTCAAGCCGACGAGTTGTACTATCGTGATGGGAGTACGAGAAAAACCAGGAAAAGGAGTCCCCGAGGGATAGAGACTCAATGCCCCTGTTCTAAACTCATTCGGGTAGTATTGTCTGAGTGCAACTACATCAAGATAGTCCCTGAAAGAGTTTCGATTTTCAAAAGGCTCGGTACCGAAACGCCAAAACCAAGGCATAGGCGTTTCCGACGAAAGAGAACGATAGTTGGAGATGGAGAATTTCTGAGGGTCACCACTAATATGACCAGCAAAGGGACATCGACACAGGATAATCCCGAGTCGATTCCGGAAGTACCCCGGCGAATGACCCGTCTACAGTCCAGAGCCATCATACGAGGAACTTTATGGTAGGGTTCGGACAAGATTACCATCAGAAGATGAAGAATCAGATTCCTGCTCTGCTGTCGCATCAGACAATACAGTATCCAGCGAGGGACAACCCCACAAGTCACTGATGATAAGTGCGGAACAAGTGGCCAAGATGCTCGAAGAAGCCATGGCTAAACAACAAGAGAGCTTCAAGTTCGAAATGCAGATGGCCATGCAGAATATGAAAGAAATGCATGACCAACAAATCCAAGCACTGATGAACCAGCAAGGTGGGCCAAGTCGTCGTAACCAGATTAATCTGGAAGATGAGGACACAGATGAAGTTCACAATGCCAATAATCCTCCCGTCAATGCAGGGGGTGGTAATGAGAATGTTGATGAAGACTCAGGTGAAAACCTGAAGATTAAAAATCTCGAGAGCAAAATCAATACGTGGATTTCCGCTCAAGAAATGAAGAAGACGGGCATCCCTTGTCCATACCCACGAGAATGGGAATCA
This sequence comes from Asparagus officinalis, assembly GCF_001876935.1. Taxonomy (NCBI): domain Eukaryota; kingdom Viridiplantae; phylum Streptophyta; class Magnoliopsida; order Asparagales; family Asparagaceae; genus Asparagus; species Asparagus officinalis. Next base: position 29,205,262 of record NC_033798.1, read on the forward strand.
ATCCCCTATCCGGCGAAGTTCAGTCTAATTAACTTCACGCCGTTTGATAGGAAGGGTTCACCCACGCAGCATTTGATTTACTTCAAATCGCACCTGGGGGTTATCTCTGGTAATGAGCCTCTGATGGTACGGTCATTCGTTGGCACTCTTCGTGGAGCCGCCTTCGATTGGTATCGCCGGTGGACGCGAATCAAACATTCGAGGTGCAAGCGCAACCGCAACAGCGGCAACAAAAGGCGCCTCAACAATCAAGGTCACAACAGCAATCCCGAAGGCAGCAAAAGACTTCGGGTCCGAGACTCCAAAGAGAGTATTCCTTCAAGGACGAAGACGTTCCAGCCATCTTCGAATCCCTCCTTGAAAGTAACAAGATCAAGCTACCACCTATTACAAATCAGGAGGAAGCTGACAACACTACGGACCCAAAGTACTGTGCATACCATAGGAGGGTCGTTCATCCCACCAAGGATTGCTTTGCTCTCAAGAATGGCATTCAGACCTTGGTTGAAGCTGGCGTCATAACGCTGGGGTAAGCCAATTGAGAATGGGAGACTCCGATAAGTATAAGAGTATAAACTGCTTCTTAAGACTCCAAAGAGTATACGAGTATAAACTGTTTCTCAATCCTCCAACAGGTGCAAGAGGTTAAACTGCTCCCTGCATACTCTAATAGGTATATGAGTCTAAACTGTTTCCCACTTTTGACGGGAAGTTCCTTAAGAATATTACGCTAATATTCTTAAGGATAACCCGGTCAGGTAACTGAGAATAATGTCCGAACCAGTTCCGCAGAGGAAGCTGGGGGTGGACGATTTATGTAACGGGAAGTTCCTAGAGAATCATATATCCTTAAGGATAACCTGAACATGCGATTGAGGATAACGTACTCCTCGTTACACCCAGTTTTGTAAGAAAGCTGGGGGTGGATAATTCGTGTAACGGGAAGTTCCCAAAAGAATGTTAATATTCTTAGGGATAACCCGATCGATATGAACAAAGTGATGAACACTAAATCTCTCACCGATCAGCCTAATTGACGGTGGGACCACCAAATTCGATCAAGTTTAATCCAATCAAACTTACGCTATGTTCGTGCACTCGACACTTTCATAGTTAGAGTCCGGATATAATAAATCTTGATCTGTCACCTGGTTAAACCTTTCTACAGTTAGGACCACAACCAAAATCCCCCTCTCGATTCCTCTAATGAACGAGAGGTCCACAGATCGAACGATCAAACCTTCCTACAGTTAGGATCGTCTCAAACCTCCCAATTGGTCAAACCTTCTTACAATTAGGATCACAGTCAAAATCCCCTCTCGATTCCTCCAATGAACGAGAGGTCCACAGATCGAGCGATCAAACCTTCCTATAGTTAGGATCGTCTCAAACCTCCTAATTGGTCAAATCTTCTTAGGACCACAATCAAAATCCCCTCTCGATTCCTCCAATGAACGAGAGGTCCACTTGCAAATCGAGTTATCAAACCTTCTTACAGTTAGGGTCATCTCAAACTCTTGCTTGGTCAAACCTTCCTACAGTTAGGATCAAAACCATAATTCACTCTCGATAAACAAGAAATTCACCTTTAGTTCGGTAATCAAACCTTCGGACAATTAGGATTATCCGAATCTTTCGATTCTCGGAATGGAGGTCCCACTCCTAGTTTCACCGTTCCGGATTCTGGGGGTAGAGATCCCACCTCGAGTCTCCTTTCCAACTGGAAATAAAATATAAAATTCTTCCTTTCCAGAATCAGGGAATAGAATATAAAATTCTTTCTTCCTTGTGTTCGGGTTCACCTTCACCCTAAAAGAAGACCGGGAAATAGAATATAAAATTCTTCCTTTCCCACGTTAACCTTTTCCAAGAATTTGTCAATCTAGGATTCATCCTAGGAAGTTTATCCCGAATCCTAAGCAGGGATAAGCCTGCGCCTAACACGCGCTGCCGGTTTAGTCTTTCTCCGTAGAAAAAGACACCAGAGTTCGATTCTGGGGTATTCTATCCTGATCCTAAGCAGGGATAAGTCTGCGCCTAACACGCGCTGCCGGTTAGTTCTTAACCGTTAAAAAGAACACCCGTCCACATATTCAACATTGTGGCAGGTTGTTATTAATAACACCAAAATCCATGCCTTACACGCATGGGGAATGTCATCCTGAATCCTAAGAAAGGATATGCCGACGCCTAACACGCGTCGCCGGTTTAGTCTTTCTCCATGGAAGAAGACACCAGAGTTCGATTCTGGGGTATCCTATCCTGAAACCTAAGTAAGGATAAGTCAGCGTCTAATACACGTTGTCGGGTAGCTTATTCCCATAACAATGGCGAAGTCTACGTATTCGAAGTCGTAGCAGCAAGTCTAAGGGAGTTCATTCCCTTAGCACAACGTCACATGCGGAATGGATTTAGACAATCCGCATGCTAGCCCGACTCAAACGGTAGTCGGTAAAGGCTAATCAAATCCGTTGAAGGCTGAGGGTTAGCCAAAAATCCTAAAGTCAACGCCTAACACGCGCTGCCGGGTAGCCTATTCCCGTAACAAATAGTAAAGCCTATGTATTCGACATCATAGCACAAAGTCTAAGGGAGTTCATTCCTTTAGCACAATGTCACATGCGGAACGGACTAAAACAATCTGCTTGTAAGCCCGATTCAAACGGTAATCGGTAAGAGCACGTCAAATCCGTTGAGGGCTGAGGATTTTCCAAAAATCCTAAGTCAACGTCTCATACACGTCGCTGTTTAGTCTTTTCACAGGAGAAAGACGAAGTCTACGTATTCAATATTATAGCACTAAAAGGGTTAACTCTTTTAGCTTAACGTCACATGCGGAACGGACTTAAACAATCCGCATACTAGCCCGACTCAAACGGTAGTCGGTAAAGGCTTATCAAACCCGTTGATGGCTGAGGGTTTGCCAAAAATCCTATAAATACGAGAGTCACTGACGCATCAGCTTCATTAGTTGGTCTCGTGACTTGAGCATCCAACGACATTCGAAACCCTAGGGTCAACGCCGGTCAACGCGTAACCCTAGGTCAACGCCAGTCAACGCGTTATGATCAAAAAGTCAACGTACGATGTTCAAAACCCTAGGGTCAACGCCGATCAACGCGTAACCCTAGGTCAATACCAGTCAACGCGTTGCGATCAAACAGTCAACGTACGACGTTCGAAACCCTAGGGTCAACGCCGGTCAACGCGTAACCCTAGGTCAACGCCGATCAATGCGTTGCAATGAAAAAAATCAATACTCCGAAAAGTATACGAGTATAAACTGCTTCTTAGTACTCCGAAAAGTATACGAGTATAAACTGCTTCTTAGTACTCCGAATAGTATACGAGTATAAACTGCTTCTTAGTACTCCAATAAGGTATACGAGTATAAACTATTCCCTATTTTTGGTTGAAAAGTTTCTGGAGAATATTTTTCTAAATATATTCTTAAGAATAACTCAACAACACTACGCCGGACAACGCGTCGCAAATAAAGACTCAACGCCAACAATCAGTTCCATGTTGAACCAACAAACACGAGCTAAAGATCAGAAAATCAGTAATCGACTTCAAGTTTAAAATTCCGACAACGGTCAGACAATAAATGCAGCACCGGAGCCCTTACAGACATTCGACAAAGCACCGAATAGCCAGAAAGATTGAAGGAATCAAGAACAGAAGCCATTCCAAGGTCCCGTTACACCGACTGAAGGTTGGGACAATCATATCCAAAGTATTCCAGACTCTTCTATAAAAGAACGAGGCTGAAATACTTTGGAGGGGGTATCTGTAGGCGTATAAAACTGCCTATAGGTCCCTGAACACAGCTCGGCACGATGATTCAACAAACCAACGAACCATCGGGTGACGTATCTAAACACGAACGTCAGTCCACAACACCGAAGCCAAGTGACACGCAACAAAATGGATTAACGAGGCGACGAGGTTAACGAACCGCACGCAAACAATGGAATACATCCACTCGCATGCGGAATCAAGCTAACAGTTCGGTGAGTCAACGAGTCATCCAACCATAGAACGGATTTGAACTCAAACAACGAGGCGGATTTACTGCCATATCGGGATCTGGACTGCCAAATCAGAGTCCAGATCAATAATAAAACTCAGATAAACCGTAAAACCGGATAACGGACACAACGGCGAACACCCGGCCAAAACCAAGCCACCCAAGGGTGGCTCGGTGGCCGAGCCACCCCAAGGTGGGAAGCCACCTCTTGGTGGCTCGGTGGCCGAGCCACCTGGTGGCCGAGCCACCAGGCAGATCTGGGCCCAGATCTGGGCCCAGATCCGCTTAGAGAGGCCTATAAATAAACCCCTATGGCTCATTTGTGAGAGGATGGAATTTTAGAGCCGAAACTCTGCTGGATTGAGAGCTCAACCTCAGATTTCAAAGCTTAGAATACACGGACTTCCAGATCTGGTTCTTGGCGATCATCCACGCCAAATAAGGCAGGAGTTCGAAAGAGATCAGATCTGAGATCTACACGGTTTCCCTCCGGATCAAAGCTTGGCCTTTGATCCCAAGAAGAGTCTCGATTTCGCTTGGTCGATTTCGATAACTACGAGCTATTATTTCCTTGGCGAAATAATCCCCCCGGCTGATATTTCCTTCGTGAGATAACACCCATCGTACCGTGTAGATCCGACCAGATCAAGATCGCGCGGTGGTCCACGGATTAACCCCGGCACTGGCAAAGAACCCACACAAGCGAGAGACCGCAAAACAGGATTTCGCGATTCGTTCGACATAAAAGGAAAGTTGTAATTTTTCTTTTTCTTTGATTTTGTTGTAACCGGATCTTATAAAAAGACCGGATCTTTGTAACCGATAAACTATTAACAAAGTAATCAATGGAATCATCAACGAAGAAAACATTTTTTCCCACGAACAGCGGATGATTGACTTTTGCTGACGAAAATGGGCTTGGGATTAACTTTGTTGCCTATGTTGATTTGAACCACTTTGTCTTCGGTAGGTGGTTCGCTGACTTCAAAACGTGACTCCCATTGCTTTTCAAGATGTTCTGCCCATAAATCATCTTTAGGATCTTAAAATACTTGGATTCATCGAGATTCATAGTTAGATCGAATGAGATCATATTAGCAATGAATTTGCCAAGCATAATTGTAAGGATGATGTCAGAATCCTAGTTGAACGTATCTGAAAAACTACTTACAAAGTCATCATATGCTAGTCCTATTTGCTACTCGGCTTCAAGAGAAATGTAACCAAGTCCTTGTTTAATTCAATTATAATAACAGAAAACCTCCCCTTGATTAAAGGAACTCTTAATCCTTGATTTAAATTCAATCCTTATTTTGCCGTGAGGCTATGTCCAATTTTTAAATTATGTGCTGAGATTGTTGGCTATAACTGAAGAAAACTGTTGCTCCTTTGGTTTCTTCATCTAAACTTGATAAGTGAGGTCGTGGCTCAACTTTTCTAAAGATGATCGAATTTAGAGCGCTTCTTCTAGGTTGGACCATGAAAATATCATTTTCTAAGTTATCTAGCTGCTTATGAGCCGAGTACGACTCGCTTATTGGCATGTACAATATTGGTTCTAAAGCTAACCTAGACATCAGAGTTTCGACTCTTGAATTTTTAGACTCAGAGTTTATAGAGTAGTTGTGAGCAAACTCTTCTTCATTAAAGATTTAGTCGCCCGGAACTTTTGCTGACTAGTCAACACATAGGTTTTTAGGGTAATTACAAGTGGATCTATTTCCTAGATTGGATCATCATTAGGATCTATCTAGCTCGTACAATGTTGTCAGCTTCATTACTGCTATCCTCTTAATTGGGGAGGACAATCTTAATTATGATTTTCATCATACAAAAAAATCGATAAAAAATTATCTACCCCCTTGAAGGGATGCTTTTCAGCATCAACCTTCTATTGAACCCCCTGCTCATCGATGTACTTAAAACATTGATGAAACATTAACGAGAGATCATGTTGGAATGAATCCACAATCGTCTAAGGAGAAGGTTGCAAGGTGTTTCAAAATCAATGACATAGCGAGTCACCTCCGTCTTTAAATCACCAATTTGACATTTAAGTCGGATCTTCCCAAGAGATCGGCTACTACTGGAGTTAAAGCTGAATATGATGGCGGAAGTCTTTGAGAGCTTGTGAAGGGTAATACCCAAAAAGCTCAAGAGTCTCTGTGGAATTATGCCTAACACGGAGCTTGGATCAATGTGAATTCTCTCGACCTTTGCCGACCCGACATGCCCAGTATAGTAAAGGGGTCGGTTATGATGGTGGTCTTTGATGATTATATTCTACAGTGAAAGTGATATAAAGTGCTTACCGTTGGCATTAATAGCACTATCTGTGTTCATTATTCTAAGGAGGCTCAGTCATGTGGATGAGAAATGCCTCATTGCTGTTCAAAGCTTCTTTCAAAGCCTCCCTCCTTTCCTTAGACAAACGTAGAATCTCAAATAAGGTTATACAAGCCAGGATATTGGCTAACTAAGCTATGATATCATAGCGGAACGGAGTTTAGGATTGTCTGAGGGGCACTACAAGGCCTTATCAAACCAAGTCTTCTTTTGCTTGGTCAGTTTGAGTTGTTTGGAAGCTCCTAGCTGATAATAGTTCTTCAAATAATCTCGGCCAGATCTTGTCCTTGCCATGACAATCTTTTCTTCTCCTGAATCAGTGATTGAAGGGACTTGTAGAGATTTCTCTAATGATTACGGAGATGGCATTGCAGGATTTCATCTTAAGCTTAGTCTTGGACTCTTGACTCTTGAAGAGTCCAATGCTTGTCTTTGAGAAGATCGGGATGTACCCATATCATTTCTCCTCTTATTGTTATGAGAGGGACTATGCCTTGGCTTTGTCGTTTTCTGAGGACAACGCCATCTTGGGTTTGAATTTCTAGAATTGAGCCGAATTATAGAGTCACCATATTGGCAGTAACTTTCTTTTGTTCAGGTCTAAGCTTGAGGATTCCAGACTCGACAAAGGTATGAATCTTATCTTTAAAGATGTAGCACTTCTTCATCAGGTGTTCCAACATTTTATTGTAGAGACAGTAATTGGGATCGTTGGTCTTTCTGACTTCTTCAGGGTGTCGAGCCTGAGAAAGCTTTAACCAATTACCCTTATTGAGAACATGGAAAATAGCCACTGTATGCTCATCTTTGAGAGAATAACTATGCTGAATATTCTTCCATGGTTCCTTCATTTGATTATTGGGATTCTGAACCTCACCCGCGAAAGTTTCTTTGGCTTTTGATTAGGATGTTTTTCCTCGTTTGCCTTTGTTGCCTTTTAAAGTTAGTAAGGGATTCAAATTTATTGAAATGTTCTGATGAATTTTCTGCTATCTCAGCTTGTTCCATCAAATTCTTCCATGTGTGGTTTGTAATAGCGTCCATGTGAGCTTCTATCCGTCCTACAAAATTGCATCGATAGGTTTCAAGCAACATTGGCGAAGGCATATCTCAACATCACAATGTCAGATTGCAGTGCCTTTCGATGAATTTCTTGATCATATCACTTTCACTTTTCTTTTTAGAGAGGAGTTCGACCATGGTCATATCAGATTGTTCCTCATGGACTGTAAGAGGAAATTTGATTCTAGATCTGCTCAGGATTTGACTGAACCTTCAAGAAAATTCTAAAACCAATCAAAGGCTACCCCCTAGAGGATGCCAATAAAAAATCACGCCTTAAGGGCGTTGTTATTTACTACATTCCCAGTTTGTTGGTGAAAGTAATAGATATGTTAGTTCGAAGAACCTTCATCATCAGACGTATGCAACATCGACGGTTTGAATTTCATCGAATAGGGAACCATGTCCCACTCGATAGGATAAGGTCGGATAATTTTGAACTTTTTGAGCTCAATTTGCTGAGAAAAAACACTGAGCTGTTTTTGAATGTCCTCCAAGGCCTTTGTTTCCTTTCTTGGCTTTGGAGATGCCAATGTTTTTGATCTTAAGCAGTCAGAATCTGTGTCGTCTTGATGTGCTTGATCTTCTTATAGAGAAGATTCACCAATCACCTTTTTCCACTTTGATGAACTTGATTGAGGTTGAGATGCTGATAAGAGTTGCTCGAGCATCTTCTCCAAATGTTTGATTCGCTCATCTGAATCTCTCTTTCGAGCTGCCATTTGAGCAAGAAGATTTTCTCGGTCCATCACATCTACCTCCTATTGTCATTCTTGACTTGAACTAGGGGATTGCGTTTGATGCTATGGAGGAGGTGGCGTCACTATAAGTAGGTTGATTTACTTGGGACAGAGTCTAGGTTAATCATGTTTGGAGGGGGGAGTAGTCAAAAGGAATGGCTACTCTCTGTTTTAATCTGGTATGATAATACACACCATCAACCTCTGGTAATATGCCTCCGATACCAAGAGAGTACAATGGGTCAAATGAGTTGTTTGCACCTTCTTCCTCATCTCTAGAAATTACACTATTCATGTTGACCGTAAATTCTTGGGTTTTACCCTTTTGGGTACATCGCTGTCTTTTAGTCCAAACCTCTGAAGGCTCAAGATCGTGATCAAGATAGTTGAAAACCGATTTCTTTTAGGAATAGCTTTGCATTGGCAATTCTTCTGAAACTGCCGTGACTACTTCCCTGAGGGCCGCACAATGCGGTCATTGGCGAGCACTTTTCAGAGATAGGAACTCTCTTGGGTCATTAGTAATTTCAAGCTGAAGGAACTTTTTAGAGCCAATTTCGCTGTCTTTAGCCTTGGCATGCGAACATCGCTTACAGCGACGCTGGCTAGGATTTTGTTTAGTGAATTTAGGCAAATTATCATCAGTGATCTTATTCCCTTGTGGGAATTTAGACTATCGAGGAAGCATAGGAAGCATCGTGAGATGCTTTGAATCAAACTCCTAAGAGAGTTGTGGACTAATGTCCCAGATCAAAAGATGTTATAACGTCTTGACTTGAGCTCAAGACGATTTTCAAGTTTTCTTCACTCTCGGCAAAATTCGTTTGGCTTCTAGCTAAGCTCAAGCTATCTTTGGTGAAGGTCGCCTTTACACACGCGAGGGTGAATTTAGACCTGAGATTTGCATTGCACTGAATTTTAAAACAATTGCATACAGTCGCCATTAATGAGGATTGGTTCGTGGAAATGAATTCCTTGAACTTCGTTTGGTCAAATTCAATGACCAACGATTCAGCAAAAGACCCAAGGGTTTTAGTGTCAGTGTACGACACGATTTTCTTATTAGAATGGAAAGTTGGTCAAACTCAATGAACCCATATTTAGTTACTATCAGTTATATCTCTATATATTTCTCTCCTCAAATCAACAATAAACTATCTGAGTATTTCATAACCTCTAAGAATTCACTAACTAGAGAAAATATATACATAAGAAAAAAGTAAGAAACAAAAAAAACAGTATATTAGCAACAACAATGGAGTATGACTGCATATCAAATGGAGGACTTCATATTGGGGAAAGAAGTAATAAGAAAATAAAATGAAAACAACCGTAAAAACATTGGTGTTTTAATCAATGTGATTTCCTCGGTCCTAGGAGTATAACTAGATCAACATTCAACTAATAATCAATTTCTCAACCCTAAGCTCATCCCTTTTTTTTCATTTTCATTTCTTACAGCTTTTTTAATAGAAACCACAATTGAAATAGGCTAATTCTATAGGAGGCACATATGGATTTTAATTTATAGATGAAGCACCTCTAAAGTGGGTTTTTGTTTCTATTAATCACCTCACGTCCAAATTTGCACTAAAAGGTAAAAATAAACTTAAAAATTCATGTTCAAGGTAAGTGACTTGTAGCCTAACTAGAACTAAACATCACCAAAATGAGTCACATACCTTGAATATGATTTTTAAATGATAGTTTTTGATTTTTAGTGAAATTTTTGATTGAGAGGTGATTGATTACACACAAACCTACTTAACGGTGTTTGTATATAAATTAAAATTGAAAGATGATTTATGTAAAACTCAACTATTTTTAAGGTGGTTTTCTAATAGGAACCCCCTATTTCTTAATATAATAACAATAGAGATAGAGATATAAATATATATGATATTTCTATCTATAAAGCTAAAATTACAAAAATAACCACTCCTCAATCATAAAAAAATTTAATTTTGCATGATAGGAGGAGATACAAAAATACATAATAGGAAGCACCCCTCTCTTCGTACGGAGTTCAATTCTATATAGTAGAACGCTTAAAACTGTTGGAGAAAATTAGGCTCTACAAACAACAAAGTAGACTATGAATTGAGATCACTTCAGATTGAAGTACTAAGATGTGAGTATTGTGAACATGTGGGGTCCACCCACGTGTGTCAACCTTTTTTTTTGTTACGCGGAATTGATTTCATCGCGTGAAGTCGGAGCGTTTTGATGCAAGGCCCACCCGAAATTTGTTTATAAAAGGCTTCTCTAGGGTTTCGTGCAAGTGTGAAGGAGGTGAGCGCGGATTGGCGGCTGCAGCAAAAGGGTTTGTGCAAGGGGAATTGTTTTCTTTGGCGGCAGGGTTCTTTGGCGGCTACTGTATGCAAAAGAAAAGCAGAGGTTTTCCTCTTGAGTTTTGTGTAGCTGTTCTAGGGTTTTGTGCATCCTTTGTTGAGAGAGATAATTGTGTGAGAGGTTTGAGAGTTTGTGTGAGGGTTTAGATTGAGTGATTGTAAACCCTAGTTGTGTTCTCTCCCTCTATTAGTAGATCTCCCCCCTCCTTGCCCCGTGGACGTAGGCAATTTGCCGAACAACGTAAAAATTGGTTGTATCGCTTTTGTGTGATTTGTAATAGCTTTTTAGGTTCCCTCGACGCGCAGTCTTAGAGCTGACGAGAGGAAGAGCAAATATCCCACTTTGATGGGATATTAGGCTTCAGATTCTTATTGCGACCTGACTCTCTTGTTGTGCTGCCGAAGTGCTGCCGAAATTTCCACTGCGCGCAACAAGTGGTATCAGAGCCCAGATTTCAGATCTAGGGTTTTTTGGTGGAGGAAGATTCTTGTGTGATGCTTAGTTCTTGGAGTTCTCGGCTTCGGTGGAGATAGCATTAGGAGTTGCCGTTTGAGATTTCGCTTTCCTCATGTGGATAGGAGATCTATTTGGAATCCGATCTAGGGTTCAGTTGGGTGGTTCCTAATTCTATCAAATTTATTCTTTCTCTAAAATTTGGAGTTAGTTTGCAATGGGAGAAGAAGGTGAAAACAGCAAATCGATGGCGAGTATAATAGAAGTTGGTTTTCAGAACACTAAGATTAGTGTGGTGAAGTATGACGGTAAAATCAACTTTGGTTTGTGGATGAGCGACGTACAGGATGCGCTCAATGCTCAGAATTTGGAAGAGACCATCATGGTACACGAGAGACCACCTAAATATGATGAGGCGGTATGAGAGAAGATGAATAGGAATGCTTGTGGGGTGATCAGGTCCTGTTTAGAACAGGAGCTGAAATATGATGTGATTGGGGTGACGTCTGTAATGAAGATGTGAGAAATTCTCAACAATAAGTATCTCACAAAGAGTGTTGAGAACAGGTTGCACTTACTGCGAAGACTCTTCAGATGTCCAGAGGCACCTCGCTTGCGGCTCATGTGAACAACTATACGAAGTTGTAGTCGGACTTGGCGAATGTTGATGAGAAGATATCGGATGAGTACAAGGCGATTATTTTGTTGGGCTCCTTACCGGATGAGGAGTATGATACCTTCGTGCTCACTTTGTTAAATGGGAGATCTTCTATCAGCTATAGTGAAGTGACTAACGCATTGACCAATTACGATTTGAGGAGGAAGGACAAGGAGACTTCCCGTGCTAGCACTTCAGGCGAGGCCTTGTCGACGAGAGGTAGAAGCCCATATCCGAAAGGTGGTAATAGAGGAAGGTCAAAGTCAAGAAGCCACCACCAATTAGCAAAGACTGCCCGAAGCTCAAGGAGAAGGAGAATGGCAAGAAAAAGGGCCCGAAGGCCAATGAGGTGAACATTGCGAAAGGCGATGATTCCGATGATTCGTGCTTTTCTCTACTGATTACTCCGGAGGTGAACCATGTGGATGCATCAGATTGGATGCTTGATTCCGGCGCTACCTTTCATGTGACCCCTAGGCGAGACTGGTTTGCATCTTTTGAGAAAGTTGACGGGGGCGTTGTTGTCATGGGAAATGATCAATCCTGTGGCGTTTGTGGGATAGGTACCGTACGGATTAGGATGCACGATGGAGTAGTCCGTGAGTTGAAGGAGGTGAGATTTGTTCCTCAACTGAAAAAAAATCTTATCTCAGTTGGAGCTTTGGAGGCGAAGGGATTCAAGGTGACTTTCGAAAACGCTGTAGCGAAGGTTACTAAGGGATCATTGGTGGTGATGAGGGGAGTCCATAATTAGAATTTGTATTATCTGAAGGGAAGCACCGAGATTGGCCAGGTTGCTTCGGCTATTTCAGAAGCGGACATGAGCAGACTTTGGCACTATAGATTGGGGCACACAGGTGAAAAGTCACTGCAGGCATTGTGCAAGCAGGGGCTATTGAAGGGAGCCAAGAGTGGGAAGATTGAGTTCTGTGAGCACTGTGTTCTTGGTAAAAAGATGAAGGTGAAGTTCGGGACTGCCATTCATCAGACGAGGGGCATCCTGGATTACGTGCACACAGACGTTTGAGGTCCCACCAAGACTGCATCACTTGGTGGTCGACATTGGTTCGTCACTTTTGTAGATGACTATTCTAGGCGTTGTTGGGTGTACACCATGACGAAGAAGAGTGAAGTCCTAGATTTGTTTGTGGAGTGGAAGAAGAGATTGGAACTGCAGACTGGGAGAAAGATCAAGACGTTGCGATCCGACAACGGTGGTGAGTATACTTCTGACCCCTTTCAGCAGCTATGTCGAGACGAGGGCATAGAGAGACACTTCACAGTTAGTCATACACCGCAGCAAAATGGGGTGGCAGAGAGGTTGAATCGGTCTTTACTGGAGAAGGTCCGATGCTTATTGTCGCAGAGTGGTTTAGAGAAGATCTTTTGGGCTGAGGCACTTACATATGCGAGCCACCTCATTAATAGGCTGCCTTCATCTGCGATTTAGGGGAAAACCCCTATGGAGATGTGGCCGGGAAAGGCAACACATGACTATGACCAGCTCAAGGTATTTGGGTGCCCTGCATATTATCATGTTAGAACTGATAAATTGAAACCTCGAGCTAGGAAGGCCATATTTGTAGGATTCAAGCGTGGTGTCAAGGGATACAAGCTTTGGGATCCAGTGGATAAGAAGATTGTGCTGAGTAGGGACGTCATATTCGATGAGGCTTCTATCTTGAAGCTTCCCAGCTCTCATCAGGTGGAGAGCGACCCGACGGAGGAGATATCACAGGTGGTGGAGATCGATGCAGCTCCACATTGTCCAGATGGTACAGTATCCATGCAGGTGCCGACTGAGGTGACGCCAGGCGAGCACGACGGTGATACGGAGGATACGGGTACTGATGTGCAGGATCAGGAACCGACGGCTCAGGTTCAGGATCCTATTGCGGTTCGGAGACAGAGGAGAAACATACAGATGCCAGCACGGTATGCCGACACAGTTGCGTATGCACTTCCGGTGGAGAGTATCGATGAGATGATACCTACTACTTTCAGAGAGACCGAGCAGAGTTCGGAGGCTGCTTCGTGGCAGGTGGCTATGCAGGAGGAGATGGAATCTCTTCATAAGAACGATACATGGGAGCTGGTTGAGCTTCCAAAATAAAAAAAATGAAAATCACCCAAGAGAGGACAACTCTCAGAAATAAGAAAGACTCATAGCATCAACTACTACACCGAAAGGTCTCAATTGCTAGGGTTGTTTCCGGGTCTTTTGAAATTGCAATTAACTCAATTGAAAGACTTACAATGAAACTAAGAAAAAATTTATATTTCCTGGGGGTTCTTTTCTATGTGTCAATGAAACGTCGATCTTGTATTCCGTTAACGCACCGACTAAGATGACGAGTCTTCTGCTGTTAATGAGAACTTAGTTGTTTAGAAGATATCTCATCTTCATCTTAGCACCTCTGCTCAAAAGAATCGCAAGTGCGAGATTAATAATCTCTCTTTATGCATGTATATTGATCTCTCTATGATTCGAGCCCTCAAAATGAGCAATCTGCCCTCCTTGTATAGGCTAAAAGAGAGAGTTGATGTCCTTTAATTGTGGATTAAGTGACCATCAAAATAGGAGTTAGTGGGAAGCAATTATCCTCTTGAAAATAGCCCTTGAACAACTGTTGGCGGGGTTCGCTAATTTAGCGAAGTTTGCTGAAGACGTTCAGACAAGGCTCGCTTGGATGTGAGTGAGCCTTCTTCGGAATTGTGGATGACGTGACCCACTTGGGTTGCTATGAGTGAAGTTCGTTAGTTGGCGAACTTCGTCTATGAGTTTGAATTTAATACAGAATTCGACTCGTGATTTGGTAACTAATGACACCTTTTGACTCAGCCTGGGGCGTGAATTGGGAGTTGACCCGCTCTTGACTTGGTGGAGTCAAGTCGAGATGAGCTGCTCTGCAAGGTTTTTATGTTATTGTTAAGCGACCTTCGCTACAGCTTGTTGTGAGCTCGGTTATGGGCTCATTCGAAGTGTTTAGCCCATGGGCATTCACTTCTTGGATCCAAGCTAAACATTGGCCTAGGTAGAAACATATTTTAACGATCTACAAAGGTCATGCCTCTTCGACACAAATGTTGGTTCAAATTCTCATGGATTTACACCATTCTCTATTAAACTTGGTATCCTTGAGCTTTACAACCCTACTGCGTATAATTTTGATCTCAAACACAATGGCTTGCGGACAATCATCAACATACACATACTGTTGAGGAAATATAGCACTATTCCTGGCCTTCCACACATGATACAATCAAGCTGTGGCAGCAGCCTTTCAGAACACAATGAATAACTGAGCTTTAAATTTTCCCATCCATTTAATAGCTTCCCTCCAAATTCAAGGAGCAAGAAAAATTTAGACAAACTCCATAGTATTGCTTCCAAACTTTAGAATATATATCACATTAAACAAAAAAAAGGTGATCTCTGGACTCAACATACCACAAAGAGGACATATATTCTCATCAACAATCCCAAAACATTTGAGATTATGTTTAGTCGGTTAGTCTACGCAAGTCAAAATATTGAAGGAGTGTTTAGGAATGGTTAGTTTTCTCCATATCAGAGGTGTCCATTTCCTTTTCTCTCTCGCTACTGCAAGGACTTGATAGGTAGAAGAAGTGCTAAATTTTGGTTTGCCTCCTTTCTGTCTGTAGCCAGACTAATTTACCTCCACACACTTAAGTGCTTTATCCCTGATTTTCAATAGCTTCCTGAACTGGGGTTTAATTGGGATAGATTAAAAGTCATTCCCTTCAGATAGAATCCGTGTATCTGTCTTACCCATAGTGAATCATTTTTTTAAGTAATAACCCAAATGTGTTAAAACATGAGTGCAATATTAAACAGAGCATAGAGTGCAATCCAAGCCCTCCGAAATTCTTAAAACTGCATACATGCCCCAGCAACCTTAGCCTTCTTTTTGATTGTCAAATATACCTACCCTTAAAAAAATCTCTGCATATCTCTTCCACACATTTCTTTGGCAAGATGATGATAGAGGTCTAGAAATTCTGCATACTGCAGAGAATAGATTTAATCAACTGCAGTCTTCCTATAAGTGAAAGCATTTTAGATGTTCAACAGTCAACTTTCTTAATCATTCTCTCCCCAAGAATCACAAAATCATGAGAAAAATAAAGATTTAAATGTAAGGGGAACCCCCCAAGTATCTGACAGGTTGTTCACCTTCTACAAAGTTTAGTAGCCTGAGTATATCATGTCTGACATCATAAATGACAGCAACAAAATAAACTTGACTCTTAAGAGTCATGACCTGCAAGCCCAGATGAATTGGGGAAATGGTTAAAATTCCCAAATAATTTTTATAGAATTAAAGTCAGTACCTCTACAAAAAGAGCATGAGGTCATCAGTAAAGCATAAGTAAGTTTCCGTCCTTTTCACTTTGGGTGAAATGAAAAACCCTTAATATCAGCATGATCAGATAGCCCCGTACTGTGATACTCCATAGCCAAAACAAAAAGATAAGGAGAGATGGGGTCCCCTTTCCTCAATCCTCTAGCACCACCAAAGAGAGGACTCATATGACCATTAATATTTATAGAGAAAGGAACTGTGGTTACACACTTCATATCCACTTCTTGAAGGAAAAAGTCAAGACTTATAGAGAAGATCATTCAAGAAATTTCAACTTAATGAGTCATAAGCTATCCTCAAATTAACTTCCATCATACATCTAGAGCTAATGTGCTTTTCGGCATACAAGTGAAGTAACTCTTGAGCCATAAGGATATTGGGTGAGATACTTCTCCTTTTAACAAAAGTCATTTGACTCACCAATAAGAGAACTAATAACTTGCTTAAAGCCTATTAGTTATGACATTAGAGATGCTCTTATAGCAATATTGCAACATGCTATGGCTCTGTAATTAGATGCATAATTTGGACAAGGGATCTTCGGCACAAGAGTAACAGATGCAGCATTAAGAGCTTTGAGACGTTTACCAGTTTTTAAAAAACTCCTGAACTGTTTGAATGATATCTTCCCCCACCAGTGATAAAAAAAATTGAAGAATTTGGCAGTGAATTCATCTGGTTTGGGCTCTTCAGATCATGAAGTTGAGACATTGCATCTTTGATCTCCTAGGCTGAAATAGGCCTACAAAGCAATATATACTGCTCCTCAGAAATGACAGGGCCTCCATAGATAACATTTTGAAGAGTAGTAGTAGGATATGAGCTGCCAAGAAGAGAAGTATCGAAAGATATTAATTCAGTTTGGACGACCTCCCGTGACACAAATTTGACTCCATCCCTATCAAAAAGAGAGATGATAGAATTTATTTGCCTCCTTTGTTTCATCAGAGCATGATTATTTGTTGGGGATTCGAAACAATCAATCGAACCCTTGCCCTTCCGGACCTTGTGTTGAAAGTAGTAAAGTAGGAATAATAACACAAATAAAGATCTAACCTTGCAAAAATAGTAAAGGAGACGAACACACAGATTTAACGAGGTTCGGCAACGTGTCTACGTCCTCGGGAGCCACACCACACAATCTCTTTATTAATTAAGAATAATTACAAGCTCTCAAAGTAGGGTTTAATCTCTCTGAGATTCTCTCTCTTTCTGCAGTCAAAAAGCTCTCTTTTTTCGTGTTGTATGAACCCTAAAAACATTTAAGGTATATATAGAGTCCTGGTCGACACAGAATCCAAAACAGTTTAGGAAACTGTTTGACAGCATCGCGGTCGACCGCGGCGGTCGACCGCGTAGGTCTCGCGGTCGACCGCGGCGGTCGACCGTGCCAAACGACAGAAGCTCCTCAGATTCCAGAGAGTTGAGCGGTCGACCGCGGCGGTCGACCGAACCAAAAAGGTCGACCGACCAGAGCGAAAACTTCTTCTCAGTCTCCTGCAGTGCACGCGGTCGACCGGCTCTGCCACTGCGGTCGACCGCACAGTCTTCTGACTGTTTTCTTCGTCTTTTCGATTGCAGACTTTGGGTCTACACCTTAGACTAACAATCTCCCACTTGGAGACCAAAGTGCCTGCAGTGAGTTCACCTGAACTCTCCCCTTCTTCGCATGTATCTTTTCCCCTCGAAAATTCTTTCTTCAATCAACAATATCCCGACAATCGTGCCGATCCTCGTAGTGTGGCTCCACCTTCATCTTCTACTCATGAAGACCAACTGAAGTTGCGCATAACTCCAGTTTCTCAATGGTGACTGTCTTCGTCAACATGTCCGTCGGATTTTGACTCCCCAAAATCTTCATTAAATACAACTTTCCGTTTTCAACTAGCGAGCGTATAAAATGATATTTGATGTCGATGTACTTCGTTTTGGCATGATATATTGGATTCTTGGCAAGATGTATAGCGCTCTGACTATCACAATAAAGAACTCCTCTCCCTTGCTTCAGATCCAACTCTTCCAAGCACCCGTTCAACCAGATCATCTCCTTGCTTGCTTCAGTCACCCCGACATACTCAGCCTCGGCTGTAGAAAAAGTCATAATCTTTTGTAGACGTGAGACCCAGCTCACTGCTATCGACGCTAAGATATAAACATACCCCGTGGTGCTTTGCCTCGTATCATGATCACCGGCGAAGTCCGCATCCACGTATCCCTACAGTACCAACTCCTTCCTCCTGAAACATAATGGCTTGTTTGTTGTCCCTCTCAAGTACCACATTATCCACTTCACGACCTCCCAATGCTGCTTCCCTGGATTGCTTGCAAATCTACTCACAACTCCCACTGCATGGGCGATGTCTGTCCTCGTGCAAACCAATGGCCGAAGAATATGGCACCCTGCTCATATGCTCTCTATCTGCATCTGTCTTAGGCGATTGCTCCTTAGATAGCTTGAACTGACCTCTAAGGGGTGTGCTAACAACTTTAATATTCTGCATGTTGAACCTCTGAAGTACCCTCTTAATGTATTCAGCTTGGCTCAATCTCAATGTCCCTTCAGCTTCATCCCTACTGATTCGCATCCCTAGAATCTGCTTTGCTGCACCTAGATCCTTCATTGCAAATTCCTTTACTAGCTACTTTTTTAAACTGTTTATTTCCTCCAAACACGGTCCTACTACCAACATGTCATCAACATACAATAACAAAATAATAAAGCTGGACTCGAACCTTTTGAAATAACAGCAATAATCTGAATTGCATCTTCTGTAGTCATTGTTCTGTATGAAGTTATCAAACTTCTTTTACTACTGTCTCGGAGCCTGTTTCAAACCATATAAGCTCTTCTTGAGCTTGCACACCATCTCTTCCTTTCCTTCTTCAAGAAAGCCAATAGGCTGCTTCATGTAGATTTTTTCATCCAAGTCACCATAAAGAAAGGCAGTCTTCACATCTAACTACTCAAGAAAGAGGTCTTTTGTAGCCACCAAACTCAACACCACTCTGATGGTTGTGAGTTTCACAACAGGGAAAAATATCTCCGTGTAGTCAACTCCTTTCCGCTGTTGAAACCCCTTTACTACTAATTTGGCCTTGAATCTCTTGCTTCCATCACTCTTTTGCTTGACCCGGTAGACTCATTTGTTATGTAAGGCCTTCTTCTGTGCAGGTAGCTAGGCTAACTCTCATGTTTCATTAGTGAATAGAGAATCCATCTCCTCCTGCATCGCATGCTCCCACTGCTGAGATTCACTCACTTGCATTGCCTCTTCATAGCTTTCCGGCTCACCGCTATCTGTCAATAATAAGTAGTCAAGAGATGAAAGATATTTGGGATTTGGTTTGGGGTACCCTGGATGACCTCCTAACCTCCACGCCCTAGGTAGTTTTTTCTGCACCTGGAACCTCCTCTATTCTGTGGTTAGAACAGACATCATCTCCCTTATCTGGAAGTTCCTCTATATCCATGTACTTAGATCCATCTGTCTCTGAAATGCTGCTCCCACTGCTTTGGCTATCCTTGGCATCTTCCTTGTTCTTGTACATCACATCCTCATTGAATATCACATCCCTACTTCTGATGATCTTCCTGTTCTTCTCATCCCAAAGGCGATACCCGAACTCATCAATATCGTATCCAATAAATGTGCACTTCTGTGACTTAGCTTATAGCTTGTCCTTGACATGGTCACTGATATGAACATAAGCCACGCAGCCAAATACCCGCAAGTGTGAGAGATTTATCTTCTTGCCACTCCAAACCTCTTCTGGAATCCTAAAATCTAATGGAACTGATGGCCCGTGATTAATAAGGTAGGCTATTGTATGCACTGCATCCGCCCAGAATATCTTAGGCAGAGCTGCATGTAACCGCATGCTCAAGGTACGCTCTGTCAAGGTCCTGTTCATCCTCTCTACAATACCGTTCTGCTGCGGTGTCCCTGGAGTAGTCCTCTCTAACCGAATGCCATTCGTAGCACAGAACCTCTTGAACTCCTCCAGCTCGTATTCCCCACTATTGTCTGATCTCAGACACTTCACCTTCAGATCTGTCTTATTCTCCACCATGGCCTTCCACTTCTTGAAGATTCCAAACACCTCTGACTTGTACTTCATGAAGTAGATCCACACCTTTCTCGAGTGATCGTCGATGAATGTGACATAATATCTCGAACCGCCAAAAGAAAGCACACTGGCTGGACTCCATACATCTGTATGAATCAACTTTAGCTTCTGAGCCTTAGGTGGCCTTCCACCCTTCTGAAAACTAACCCTCTTCTGCTTTCCAAAGTTGCAGTCTTCACAAATCCCAACTTCCACGGCGTCGATCCCGGTTAGCTTTCCTTGTGAATGTAAAATCTTCATCCCCTTTTCGTTCATGTGCCCTAGCCTGTTGTGCCACAGATCTGTACTCTCTTTGCCAGCTACAATTGCGAGGGTGTCACTCGCATGTAAGGTGAGGTAGAGAGTTTCTAGTTTGTTGCCTCGAGCAACTATCATCGTACCGTTGGAGATCCTCCACGAATCCCCAGTAAATGTCGAAACATAGCCTTCTACTCTAAGTTGTCCCACCGAAACAAGATTCCTCTTCAGCTTCGGCACGTGTATCACGTTCTTCAAAGTCCACTTAGAGCCCTTCATCTGAATCTGCACTTCACCCTTTCCAATAATATTACAGGGCTCGTTATTCCCTAGATATACTTTTCCAAAGTCCCCTGCTACATAATTCTGAAATAGCTTCCTGTTAGCAGTGGTGTGGAAAGAGGCTCCTGAATCGATGATCCAAGAATCCGAGTCGCTGTCCATTGCAAGAATCAAGGCATCCATCACGATATGAGCCTCCTGCTCACCAGCATTCTTCTTTGGATTTTTGCAGACTGAAGACATATGGCCCTCCTGGCCGCAGTTCCAACACTTTCCTTTGATAGGCCTAACATTCGAGTTCAACCACTTCTTTACTGATTTCGACCGATTCCTGTTCTGGTTTCCTTTCTTCTGGCTTCTGCTTCTCTGTTCAAAACTTAGAGCTGAACCTGAACCTTCTGATTCAGACGATTTTCTTCTAACCTCCTCAGATAGAATCATGCTAATCACTTCACTCAGCTTCAACTTCTCCTTCTCCGTCGAATTGTTGATTGCCGTCACACAACCTACCCAACTATCCGACAACTACAATAGTAACAATAAGGCATGCACTTCGTCATCAAACGTGATGTCCATGGAGATAAGCTAATCAACAATCATGTTGAACTCGCTAAGATGCATCGTAAAGGACTGTCCTTCTGCCATCTTGAGGTTGAAAAGAATTTTGACTAGATGCACCTTGTTTGCTGCCGACGGTTGCTCGTACATCTTCACGAATGCTTCCATAAGCCCACCGTCATCTTCTCCTTCAGAATATTATGGGCTACTGATTTGGCGAGCGACAACCGGATTTGCCCTAGAGCCTTCCTATCCAGTATCTCCCAATCACCATCTGACTCCTCCTTCTTCTTTCCCTTTTCTTTGTCCATCAACGGGCGATACAAGTCCTTCTGGTACAGATAGTCCTCCATTTGCGACTTCCAGTAAGCGAAGTCTGAACCGTCAAACTTCTCGATCTTTGATTTATTTTTCTCTGCCATGGCTTTCACACAAATTACTGAACAAAGCTCTGATACCAGTTGTTGGGGATTTGAAACAATCAATCGAACCCTTGCCCTTCCGGACCTTGTGTTGAAAGTAGGAAAGTAGGAATAATACCACAAATAAAGATCTAACCTTGTAAAAATAGTAAAGGAGACGAACATACAGATTTAACGAGGTTTGGCAATGTGCCTACGTCCTCGGGAGCCACACCACACAATCTCTTTATTAATTAATGAAGAATTACAAGCTCTCAAACTAGGGTTTAATCTCTCTAAGATTCTCTCTCTTTCTGTAGTCAAAAAGCTCTCTTTTTTCGTGTTGTATGAACCCTAAAAACGTTTAAGGTATATATAGAATCTTAGTCGAAACAGAATCCAAAACAGTTTAGGAAACTGTTTAACAGCGTCGTGGTCGACCGCGACGGTCGACCGCGCAGGTCTTGCGGTCGACTGTCCCAAACGACAGAAGCTCCTCAGATTCCAGAGAGTTGAGCGGTCGACCGCGACGGTCGATCGAACCAAAAACCCGAGACCAAAAATCGTACAGAGTTGGTGCGGTTGACCGTCGCGGGCGACCGCCTATAAAATAGATTGAGAAGATAGAAGCTTATCTCTAGCCATCTGCACTTTATTACCAATACCTCTGAAATATTGTTTGTTAAAGCCCTTAACACCATACTTAACAACCTTAAATTTCTAAGCAATTTGAACAATACCTCTAAAGTATGTTTGCTAAAGCCCTTAACACCATAGTTAACAGCCATAAATTTCTAACCAATTTGAACAAGAGGAGAACCTTGAAATTGTTTAGACAAATACAAATGTACAACTGATAGAAAAGACTCATACTCACATCAATAAGAGAAAATTTTAAAGGAAAGTTTGATCAATGAGGGTTCATGAAAATTCACCACAGCAAGACTATAATCAGAGATTCCATGAGGAAGAAATTCAGCATCAACATTAGGAAAGCTAAAATCATTATATTTCTTTACATTTTTATACCCTTATTATCTATTTTGTTGAATAAATATATTTGTTAATATCGGTTGCTATATAAATTTGTAGGAAATAAAGGATAAATCACATAAGAGCGCAAAAAAACCCAAAACACCCCTTCTTAAAGCTTGCTAAAAGCCTAGATAGCCCATAAAGCCAAAAAGCTCATGAAGAAATCGAGTCAATGAGTCAACACAAGAAAAACAAATTCTGTTACAACCAAATCGACTTGACTAATCTATTATCGATTAGCGAATCGATTAACTAATTGATTAGTTTGTAATAGAAACAATCAAATGCTAATTTTGATTTTCTTAAAGCCTAAGTTTGATCTAAGGGTTGTTGTTAGTAGGTTATAGTAAGGGTAGAGAGTGAGGGTTAGGGATATGTATAATTTTATACTCTTTTTGGAGAGGATGATTACTCTTAATTAACTGAGAAGACCTTCTAAAATTGTAAATTTTAGTTTATAATAAATAAAAAATTCTTACATTTTAATTGTTGTTCTTATTCTGTTTTGATGATGAAGATGAAGGTTTGCTTCCCAAGGAGTTAACCCCTTACAATGTAAGTTTTCATTTTCCTATTTTATTTTGTTATTTTTGAATTGCATATTTTAGGATTTTATTTCTTATTTTTCTTTTATATTTTGTACTGTAGATTTATAA
Organism: Asparagus officinalis; assembly: GCF_001876935.1. Classification (NCBI taxonomy): domain Eukaryota; kingdom Viridiplantae; phylum Streptophyta; class Magnoliopsida; order Asparagales; family Asparagaceae; genus Asparagus; species Asparagus officinalis. Next base: position 29,228,588 of record NC_033798.1, read on the forward strand.
TTTTGTAGTGTAAAATTTTTTACATTTTGTAATATAGATTTATTTTCTTACTCTTCTATTTAATGTTTTGTGGTGTAGATTTTTTTATTTCTTTCTTTCCTTGCTTTGTAATTTAGGTTTATTTTCTTTTTATACTATATAGTTTAGATTTTAATTTTTTATTTTTAATTTCTAGTGTGAATAGCTCACCTCTTTACATTTTAGGATTAGATGAAACCACTTTAATTTCCTTTTGGTTTTTAAATTTCTCTCTTTTATGCTTAAAGTAATCAAGTTTAGGATAATCAACTAAAAAACTAATAGTAGAAAAAATTTGATAGGCTATACTTAGCTTAAATAATTTGATAGTTTATGCTTTTTCAAATCTAGAGTTACTATCTTGCTGTTTATTTCTTTTCACGCGTAGTAATATTGCTTGAATATATATTGATAGGTTATGCTTATTTTTAGTAACTTGATAGTATCGGCTTAATAATTTAAAGTAAAATGAGAATAAAAAAAGAGAATTCAAACTAAAATTAACTAGTAAATTCAATCATAGATTCTTACTTTATTCTCTTGATTTTCTCCATCTTGTTATTTGCTCCTTATTTTGATTTAATTTTCTTTTCTTTTCTTTTTTGTTCTTCTCTTTATCTT
>NC_033798.1:29230226-29316488 GCF_001876935.1 Asparagus officinalis
ATAAAATTGCTTATACCCGTCCCCTAGCACAGCTTCGGCACAAACCGACGAAGATTGGAATCGATTTGAGATCGATTCGCAGTTTCAGCCTCGATATCGCGAGTCTACTGAAAACTGATACTATTTTATTTTTAGAAATTTTTCTATTGATCAGATGGGCACGAGATTTATGTCATTGATCTTAGAATATCAATAACGTGTTGTGGGTAAAGTTTCATTGAGTTCTGACGACGGAGACTGAAATACTATTTTGAGACAGTATCGCGTCTACTGTCATCCATTGCATTTGTATTTTTTATAATTTTTATATTGATCATATGGATATGAGGTTTACACCATTGATCTTAGAATGACGAGACGGTGCTATGGGTAAATTTTCATTGCTTTCTGAGAACGAAGTCTGAAATCCTATTTTTAAAATAATATAAAATATTATATATATATATATATTTTTTCTCTCTTTTTCCTATTTCACCTACCCTGCCTAACTTCTCACCTACCCCTCTCCTCTCATCTCCTATAAAAGCATCTCCCCTCCCTCTCTTCTGAGCACGCAGAAAAGAGAAAGAAGAGAGAGAAAGAGAAGGGGAGAGAGAGGGAGAGAGAGAGAGAGAAAGAAGGAGAGAGAGAGAGAGAGAAGGAAAAGACAGAGAGGAAGAAAAGAGGGGAAAAGATAGAGGGGCCTTTGGCTATTCGGAGAAAAGGAACGGATAGGGAGTCCAATTTCAGAGTTCAATAAAGGCAAGTTCATCTCTTTCCAAACTCATCCCCAGTAAATTTTGATCTTGATGAATATACATGATATTGATGAATATACATGATATTGATGAAAAGACATGATATTGATAAAAATTGATGAATATACATGATATTGAAGAAAAGACTTGATATTGATGAAAATTGATGAATAGAATATAAGACCAAATTCCTAAAGACATAATATTGCCAGCTAGAACTATACGTACATGTCTACCGCTGGAAATACTATTACTTTTTTTTATACGTATGGTACTATTCATACATACGGTACTATTCATATGTACGGCACTGTTCATACGTACAACACTATTCATAAATACTGTTACTATTCGTATGTACGGTACTATTCATAAATACCGTACTGTTCATACGTACGACACTATTCATGGGGCTATTCATATGTACGGTACTATTCATAAATACCGTACTGTTCATACGTACGACACTATTCATGGGTACTATTCATACATACTGTGGTACTATTTATAAATACTGTACTGTTCATACGTACGGCACTATTCATAAATACTATTACTATTCATGCATACTGGGGGTACTATTCATACGTACTGTTATTGTTCATACATACGACACTATTCATAAGTACTGACATTATTCATACGTATGGGTACTATTTATACATACCGTTACTATTCATGCATACGGTACTATTCATATGTACTGTTACTATTCATGAGTACGGATACTAGTCGTAAAGTACTGTTGCTATTATTAAGTACTGATACTATTCACAATTAGTTAATACAGCAGATAGTCGGGGTTGGTAACCCTGATCATTTACTGGACAGTTTGGTCCAGTTTTATTTTCTGGAGTTTGTTTGCGCCATTTGTGACGCGATCGTGGAGTTTGAGCCACTCGATGTTATACTTACAGTCATGGATATGACGAAATATGCATTTGAGTATCCCACGGGGATTATGACGAATTGAGATATATTTACTTGTGAGTTAGTACACCGCAAATGAGACTGCGATGATACCTATTTGTCGATCCGCACGGTGATGCGATGATACATATATGTCGATCCGCACTATGATGCGATGATACATATTTGTCGATCCGCACTATGATGCGATGATACCTATTTATCGATCCGCACTATGATGCGATGATACCTATTTATCGATCCGCACTATGATGCGATGATACCTATTTATCGATCCGCTATTTAGTTATTTACTCTCTGAGACATACGGTATATACATGAGGGTTTCCTTGTTTGGATTATTTCGCTCGACGTACTACGTCTCAAGTTGTAAGTTTCTAAATATTAATTCCATTAGATACAGGGAAAATGATCTAGGTAGACTATGCTTAATAGATAGAGCCTCCACTTCATCATCTAGCAGCCCTTCCCCTGGGGGCGGATGGAGGTGAACTTGCTGTAGCGCTCTGACGCTCTTGTTGTTGTTCTTTTTCTTTTATTTTATTTCTCATTTCAGGCGGCTCAGAGCATCGGAGAGTCGCAGGGTGACGGAGTTCTTGCATAGTCGCCGTCGCGTATTTTTACTAGTATGGACTCCACAGTGATCTTATGTTTCCATTTAGTCATTTGAGTTTGTACTCATATTGTTAAGGCAATATGCCTTAGTACGATTTCTAATCGATTCATGTTGAGACATATCATGTTATTTTAGACTCCAGATGTATATCAGTTGTATTCCAGTTTAGTTTATTTGGGACATGATTTCATTTATGAGATATATCTTTCCGTATCATGTCTATAGTATTTATTTCCCTTATTTGCCTGTTTTGTACCTTCATTTATATTGGTTTCCACTAGAGGATATTACTGTGATTGGTGAAACATGTTGTTGCACAGTGGAGGTGCATGACAGGTTTGACATCTCTGGGTTCACCTTGGACTGCAGCCAAGTGTGAAAACAGGGGCGTCACACCGTTGTACAGTAACGGCTAGTTTCCAGCAGTGTTTTCTAGGGCTTTTTTGGTCTTTTTCTTGGGATTTTTTACTGATGTTTTGGGTTCCTATAAATACCCCCTTGCTCTCATCTTTCATAATAATAAATGAAATGTTTTAAACAAGTTTAAAAGAGTTTTAAAATAAGGGTTTAAGTTTGGTTTAAGTTTGTTTAAGAAGCTTTTAAGCAATTGAGAGTTTGAGTTTGTGAAATCAATTCCACAAGAGCTTGAGGAGATCATCTATTGGAGTTTGAGCATACAACTATTCTCCCTCCATCTCTTATCATTTATTGAGAAGTTTTCTAAACTCTTTTCTAGCTTTATATTTATTTGTTTGATTATCATGTTATTAAAGCTAGTTTTATATTGAGTTTAGATTTGATTATTCTCATTGTTACACACACCCACTTGAGCTTATTGTATTTGCATTCGTAGTATATTTGGGGTTGTGAGAGATAGTAACATTTAGTTGTGCCTTATTGAGTTCTCACCATGTTTAGAGAACAATCATTTGTTGTGTGCCTAATTATGAAGTTCACTTTATAATACACTTGTATACCGAGAGGAGTGTGTGGTGAGGATGGAGTCGATACCGAGGAGTGACGTCGGTGGCCTAGTGAAAGGTGATAATTCTGAGCACTTGAGGGAGTCGATACGTGAGGACCAACACTTGAGGTTGTAGCTTGTGTATGTACTTTGTGAGGATTTGTGAGAGTTGTCGGTTGACTTGATAACCGAGTGTGTAGAGTTTTCGGTTAGCTAAAAAACTGAGTGTGTAGAGAAGTTCCGGCTTCCAAACAGGGTGTGATGATAGTGGAGATCTCCTCGAGGTGAGGAGTGGGGACGTAGGTCGTGGGGACCGAACCTCGTGAACATATCGTTTGTTTGTGATTGCATTGGCGCACTTATTTTTGTGTTTATCATTATATCGCCTTTGTCAAATGCTTATTGTTTATATCTTGTTTATATCTTGTTTCACCCTTGTTTTATTTGTATATCCTTGCATATATATCTTGTCACATATCATTTGCTAGGATATATTCATTAATTAGTTTTAAATTGGCATAAAATTAGATTAGATTAGCATAAACCCTATTCACCCCCCTTCTCTAGAGTTCTTTTATAGCGGCCTTAGGGTCTAACAATTGGTATCAGAGCTTGATGCTCTTTGATTTAAGGACTAATCGCCTTGAGTTAAAGATCCAAGTTATCTTTTTTTTGTGCTAATCTAGTTTTGTGATTTTATTATTATCTTGCTTGCACATATATACATTATGGATATGCACGGTGCACCTTGTTTAGGTTATGCCATCAATATTGCTCCTAGATTAGATAATTTCCCCTATGTCCAATGGTGTGTTATATTTAAACTTTTTGTTCGATCTAGACACTTCGATTTATTGAAAATTATAGATGATGCTTATATTGTGCCCACATCAGAGAAATCCAAGTGCAATAAAAATGATCATCGTATGTTTACCATGAATAAGCTTTTGTTAGAATTTTTACATAGTGCGTTTGATTCATCTATGTCTAACAAGCTTGATTCTTTTGATAGTACTTACACATTATGGAAACTTATAGAAGAACATCAAGGGAATTTGGAGGCGATCCGATAAGCTTTGGAGGATTCAGCTTCTTGTTCATGTGGAGCTTTATCATCTTGCATACGGGCGCTAGGCGATAGCCCTAGTGTAGTAAGCGATTCGGAATCCGATAGTGATATATCCATTAATGAACTCGCTTGTGCCTATGAGAGATTAATGCATGCATATACTAAGTTGCATAATAATTTTATTAATCATAAAAGCAAACATGTTGCATTAAAATCCGATCATGATGAGCTAGTGTCTAAATTTGATGTCATTGCAAAAGAAAATACTATGCTTAAAGAAAATAATGACTTGTTAAATTTGGAAAAAAAATTAACCTCATCCATCACTAGATTATCTCATGCTAAAAATAATGTCATGTTAGAAGTGGAGAACATAAAAAATGATACTGCCTCTTTCATAAATGGCTATTTATGTTCTACTTCTAATATTAATGCATATATGCCTATTGATGAGTTGAACAATGCTAAAAACCGTATTTCTTCTTTAGATTCAACTCTAACTACTTTCATAAACAACCATAAGAAGCTTGTGAATATGTGTGCCAAGACTAAGTCAAAATTATCCACTCATTATGCACACATGTATTGCAAAACTTATAACTGTTCTATTTGCGGCCGTCAAGGTCATTTAGCTAAGTTCTGTTATGATGCACACAAACATAAGAATTCTAATGCTCCTTGTGCATCTCATGTAGCTTCTTCATCTTGTACACTTACACATTCACATGCTCATTCTCACAAAGTTTATCATAAGCATGCTAGTGTGTTCAAGTGTGATCATTATGGTTATTTTGGTCATTTGGCCGAATATTATTTTGATTTGAAAAGAAAATCACGTTTGCCAAATGTTTCTATTAGACCATATAGTTTTAAATGTGATCTTTGTGGTAGATTTGGCCATTTGGCGAAGTTTTGTTATGATTTGAAAAAATATTCAAACTTGCTAAATTTCTCAAGTAAACCACCTTTGTTTAATGATATTTCTCATTTGCAAAATAATTTTAAAAGCCAATTTTTATTTACAAATGATTCCTTTGCACGAGCTAATGGTCCACAAAAACAAATGGATCTCTTTCATTGCACAAATTACAATCGAAAGGGTCATTTGAGTGATTATTGCTTTGACCATGTTAGTGCACCACATGTGTTAAAGAGGGTTCATAACCCTAGGGCTTTGAGCTTTATTGATAGGGGTCATATTCCTAAATAATCCGACACCAAGAAAGCTTGGGTGGCAAGATGATTTTTAAACCAAAAATTTTAGTGTTTTTATTTTTGTTTTTCTTGGTTTTGAAAATTATATTTTGAAATCTTTGAACATGAAAACAATTTTTCTTTGATCAATTCTTTTATTTTCATGACTATTAGTTACTATTTTGATGAGAGGTTTGTGTTTATATAGCCTCTCCGGGTTTATTGGGTGTTTATTCCCAAATCATGTTTACCGGATGCTAGAATGATTATATGGGTTAGAACAAGCTTAAGAGCTTGATATATTGTTGCCTCTCTTGAAATTCTTTTGTCAAAGATTTTGTTTTGATTTGTTGCTTTGAATTCATTGTATTTCACGTATATGATTATATTTATATGTTTGTGCTGATGGATCATCTATTCGTGCCTTATAATGTATTCTATGAGTGGTTTGATCAAGTTATACAAAGAATTTATTTTTCTTTGATCAAACATTGTTTTTGGACTCAAATCTTGATTTATGACTTCATTTGAGTGATTTGTTTTCACTTGAAATTTTTTTTTCATGGTTCTCATATTTTCCTCATTCCTTTGTATTCATAAATCTATTTTTATACACTATGTTTTTATAATTGTGTAATGAGACACTTCTTTCATAAATGATATATTAATATGTGTTCTCATTGTCTTGTTTGTATGTGAGTTATGTTTAGCATATCTTTCATTTATGCTTACTCACATGTTTTTACCTTAGCTTTCATTTCATATATTCTATATGGCATTTTGATATGGGGAGCTATTCCCTATACTTGTTTTATACTCACTCATGCATATTGATAGGGGGAGCTTTCGCTCTCTTCATTCTTGTTGTTTTCCCCTTTTTAATGTTATCAAAGGGGGAGAAATATTGTGAGTATACATTTCCTTGTTTATATGCATGTAAATTATAATTTATATATTCATTTTCATTCATGCATATATCTTTTTTGTAAATTGTTTGTTATCATCAAAAAGGTAGAGATTGTTGGCCTTCTTGTTTTGATGATGATTTAACAAATAATTTACATCTAATATTGTTTGTCTAGTATTTGTATTTTGTTATTTATTATAGATAAATAATAAGTTGGAGGATGGATGGATTGCGCCATAACGATCATATCAAATGGAGGTTGGCTGAATAGTGGGTTAAGCCTATGCAATTCAAGTTGAAGATCCAAGTTCTAACTTCATCCGTAATGTGTACCAAGTCAAGCTTATTAAAGATCAAGATTAAGCTTGGATAACATTAGTTTAGGTTTATATTATGTGTGTTAGTACTTTAAGCTCAATCATATATACACTATATATATATACATACATAGTTTTAAGTTTTCATGCTTATAAATATGAGATTACATATTTATTATTGTGGTTTGGTTTTACTGTTTTCAAGTTTATATTTATGAAACAAATGAATATATTTGGAAAATACATTCTTGTTTCATATTTATATACATATATATGATTTCATCAATGTCATGTTTATTTAGTTAAATAAAATCATATTTATTGTTTTGAAAAGTTTGCATAGTATATGCAGTTTTGAGAAAATATTGTTTTCTTGGTTTATGGACTTAACAATGATCATATACATCTTTTATTAAGTCCACAAAATCATTTTGTAAAGTTTCAATATATGGTTTAGCCAAAATGTCAAAATTCATGTGTTCACATTTTTATGTTTTGGACTATTTTGTAAAATGATGATATTTCTCATTTAGGAGGTCGTTTTTAAAAACTAATTTTTATAGCATGTTTATTATCATGTCTACAATCATCTCCCAAAGTTTTATAAATTTTGGAATTTATTTGATTTTTTTTAACATGGTTTAAAGTTGACTTTTTCTGTGCACTTCAGGTCTGTGCATGTTTAGTCGACTCATTAGTCGATTCATGAATCAACTCATAAGTCGACTCACGAAGTGCAGCACAGTTATGATTTTTTTCTATTGAGTCAACTCATATAAGTCGACTTATGAAAGAGCCATTGCACACTAACTGCTAGTGATTCGAGGTACTAATTTTAAAATATGAAAGATGGACTAATAACGAAAAACCCCTTAAATTTATAATTAATTAGGGCACATGTGTAAAGTGTATGTCTTCTTTGGTAGGTGTATAATGTTACCAAGTAAATATTGTATTGATAAGAAAAGCTTTAAAGTGTGGTAAGTAGCAATTTTCATAAAAAATAAAGGTGGTTTTAATATAAAAACCTTTTCCCTAATTTGGTAATGTTTAACATGGAATGTTTAATTTACATTCATAGTTGAATATTAAGTAAAAATAATTTAATAGGAAAGAATTTAATAGTTTGAATAAATACCTTTTTCTTTCCATTTTTATTAAAAATTTTACTCTACTCACTATCTGTCGAGAATCCTACAATTGATGATGACCTTTGAGATACATTATCCATAAGAAATTTCCTCGAAAAAAAATCATATCACATAACTAAATTGGAAAATGAATAGATAAAATAGGATGAAAATATTACTAATATTCTTGCTATTTTCACCAGAAAAGGAGTGAATAGGGAGGATGAGCTTGGATAGGTTTTATAAACTACTATAGAATTATGTAGATCTAGGTAGTTGGAGACTATAATAATTTTAACTATAAATATTGAGTTGCCTAAAATGAATAGAGAGTTTGACCTCACTAGTAGAAACTGGGCATTGACGATGGGGTATTGACGACGGATTCAAAATCCGTCACCAATACAAACATTGGCGATGGGAACAACCCCGTCGCCAATGTTTGCATTGGCGACGTATTTTGGCCATCGCCAATATTTTCCCGTCGCCAATAAGTATTGGCACCGGGAAAACATTGGCGGCAGATGCGATCCGTCGCCAATAAGTATTAGCGACGGATCACATCCGTCGCTAATAAGTATTAGCGACGGATGTACTCCATTGTCAATGTTTCCCTGTCGCAAATAAGTGTTCCTGTCGCCAATACTTATTGGCGATGGGGAAACATTGGCGACGGAATACATCTGTCACTAATACTTATTGGTGACAGATCGCATCCGTGCCAATACTTATTAGCGACGGATGCGTTCCGTCGCCAATGCTAATGTATGCATCGTAATTTAACATTAGTGATTAATTATCCCATTGTTAATGAGTAGCCCCCATAAAAAATTAAGAATTGATTTAATATTAATCCCTCAAATCTATAATATTTTAAAAGTAGTCCACCAAATTATGTAAATTACTAACACATCTAGGGATATAAATGAACCAAATAATTAACAAATAGTTCGATAATTGTTCAAATAACTATTCAGTCATATTCGATTCGGTAGTTCATTTAACACATTCAAATTTTCTAGCGATTAGAATTTGACCACATGTATATATATTTGATTCGTTTGTTTATTAAATATTCGTTTAAAATTGATCACATGTTATTATTTGTATTATTGCATATATGATATCATATTTGTGAGTTTTTGGCTTCATCTTTGATTAGTTTAGAGAAAATGATGAGAAAGAGAAAATGATGAGAAAATGGTGAGAGAATAATTAGGAGATCATTTTTAGTTATACGCATTACGAACATGTAACCATATTAATTTTGCTAATGATATACGAGAACTTATCATAGCTCTTTTTAATTAATTAGGAGTTTTATGTTAGTTTTAAAATTTATTTTTTATTCTTTATTTTTAAAATTTATTTTTTAGTATTCGAGTTTGTTGATGATTAGAATTTGACCAGATGTATATTTGATTTGTTTGTCTATTAAATATTCATTTAAAGTTGAACTCAAGATATTATTTGTATTTTACATATATGATGTCATATTTTTAACCACTTATCATTTCTACTTAAGTTTTATATACCGATTTTAAAACACAAATAATCTTAAATCTATTTTCTAATTAAATTTTGATTTAAATATATACACATCAAATATATAGTATAAAGGAATAATATTTATTTATGAATTTTAATAATACTTGAAAATTAAATTCTTTAGCGAAATAAATATACTTTGATATTCGATAAGTATTCGTGAGTTTTTGGCTTCGACTTTGAGTAGTTTAGATAAAATGATGCGAAAAGTGGAAATGATGAGAAAATGGTGAGATACCAATGAGGAGATCATTTTTAGATATACGTGTTACGAACATGTTGTTAGAATAGTAATAATAATTTGCCCTTGAACATCCTGTGATGCCCCTGGGTTCACACAATGCTGCAGTCTAAGGTAAAACTAGAGATATCAAACCTACCATGCACCCACACTGTGCATAAACACGTTTCACCAATCATAGCAATATCTTCTAGTGGAACCAAATAGAAGTGCAGGTACAAAACATGCAAAATAAAGAGAATAAATGTAATAGATATGATATAGAAGAGATATCTCATAAATAAAAAAAGAATCATGTCTCAACTATAATACATCTGATATCTGAATAATGAAAATATCTCAACAGGAATCAACTAAAAATCGTACTAAGGCACATTGCCTTTACAATATAAAAATAAAACTCTAATGTCTAGATAAAACTCAAAACTACAATGGAGTTTCTATAAGTAAAAATATGCGATGATGACTATGCCAGAACTCCATCACCTTGTGGCTTTGCAAAACTTTGAACTACCTAAAAAGTAATTTAAAAGAAAAAAAGAACAACAATAAGAGCGTCAGAGCACTACAACAAGTTTACTTACATCCGCCCAAAAGGGAAGGGCTGCTAGATGGAGTAAAGACTATATCTATTAAGCATAGTCTACCTAGATTTATTTTCCCTGTATCTAAGTGAGATTAATATTTAGAAACCTACAACACGAAACATAGTACGTCGAGTGAAATAATCCAAACAAGGAAACCCTCATATATATATATATATATATATATATATATATATATATTATACGTCTCAAGTTGTGAATCTCTAATCATTGATCCCAACTAAGAAGTAAAGAAAACAATAAAAAAGTTAAGACATCAACACATCATATTTATCATATCTTCCACTATCACTGGGGAGATAGAATAAAATACCAACACATAATTTTGTATACTTTCAAAAGCAACGTATCTCAGTCATATAGTTCAGTGATAGGTCGTATTCATAACTGACATCTGCCACACTTAGGCTATCAAGTAATTGTCTCAGTGCAATGGACTACCTTGTAGATATTCTGAATTGTGTATACGGCTCATTTGTCTCATTGCGATCTCAGTGCGTAACATGAGTGCGGGACAGACTACCAAATAGGCATCTTAGAAATATGGCTCACGAGCCATCATCGTACCCTAGTGAGGGACGGACGGCTAGATCAAGCCTCCTAAAATCTGACTCAATGGCCAGTACATATACAATATCGACGCACCACCTCATGTAGTATTGAACTGAGCTCATCATATCTGGTATGTAGACACACTATCCCATGTAGTACTGAGCTGTACTCATCAACGACACCCAACATGTGTATGAACAATATCTAATTTGATTATGATCAAATCAAAACTCATCATAATCCCATTGGAATTCTCAAATGTGTAACACAACATATTCATGACTATATGTGTAACATCAAGGGGCTAAAAACTTCGCGAACGTATCTCAAAACGGCGCAACACAGCTCCACAAAACGAGCAGGAAAATAAACGGGACTCTGGTAGTAAAATAAGCATATCATTCTCTAGGAAAACTATTTTTATAAATGGTTTTCTTTTTTGAAAACTAGATTCATAAATATTGCAAATGACATAAGTTTGGTTCAGTTTAGAGTTTATTTGTTATCCCAAATCTCCATTTAAATATTATACATATGCAGTAGTTTTTCTTAGGACATGTTGTTAGTAAAAAGAACATCTCTTTCTCTATACAAACTCTTTTTAAGAATGATTTTCTGTTATAGAAACTAGATACATAATTCTTTCTTTTGGAACTGGTTTGGTTAAATTTGGAGTTTATTTGCTATCTCAAAATCTCAGTTAAATGTTATATAAGTGCTGCAGTTTTCTACAGAAAATATATATTTAGTACATCTCTTAATTTTTTCATATATAAACGAAATTATGAATAACCCTAATGATCATATCGTGATCATGATACTATCATAAATAGTAAGAAAAGATTACTAATCTAGCATTGGTTTAAGTTTTAAGATAAAAAAAATCAGATTTTTAACATCACAAGTTAAGATTTAAACATGAAAGCACATATTCAACATCATATTAATTATCTACACTAGTTATTTAACTATAGGGATGGGTTTAGATGAAGATAATCTTGTCTCAAACATTGTTCTAAGCCTCTGAAATAAACAGCAACCAATTCACGAGCACAAATAACCCGTTCTCCCTTATCACACGTCGAAGATCTCGCCCTCGTGTCGGTATTGTTCTTCACAAAGCTCTCAAAATTCATAAGAAAAAGATCTAGGGTTTTTGAGGGAGGAGGGTGTCTGCTAGGATTCATAGATATGATAAAAGAGAAAAAAATTTATGACAAATACATATATTTATAGAGGCAAACCCGAAATAAACCTATTTGATCCGAACCAGGAAGCCTAGTATGACTAGGAAAACAACCTTCGGTATTTTGACCATAATTTTCACGTCCGACCTCAGAATGAGGTGATTTTAGATTTTTTGGAAAGCTCTTGAAGAGACCTACAACTTTGATCTTTTAAGTTTTCCAAATTCCAACTACTTCGGTATGTAAAATGTATATATTTTTAACATGTTGTTTTTTTAAGACTCAAATATTAATAAATATTATTTATCATAATATAATAAATTTATTATTATTTATTACAAAATATTCAAATTTTTGGGGTTTTACGTTCTTCCCCCTTAAAAGAATTCCGTCCCTGAAATTCCGCAAACGTATCTTAGAGATTAATAATATATTACCATAAATCTTCAGATATAAAACATTGTAATATCTACACTTAACGATATAGAATACGAATATTCCCACTTAACCCCTAACTAAACGGAACTAGTACGTCAGACGAAAAATCCAAACAAGAAACCCTCCATATATATACCATGTGTTCCGAATGATGATAAGTTAAGTGTTAACACCCACATTCTAGCGTTAAATATAAATTTGACCATATGGGTAATCATGAACACTAATAAAAATCAATCAACTTACCTGTTCAAACAGGTACGGGTAGTCGCGATGCATAACATCTTCGCGCTCCTAAGAATCTTTCTCGATATTTATACTTAAATATCTAGAATGCAAATACTCCCACTTCACCCTTAACTAAGCAGAACAAGTATTTCGGGTGAAAGGTACCAAATTGTAAATAACTAAATACCAAATCCCAAAAAAGCTACAATATGGAGCAATAAAGAAATATAGCTCCATCTCCAATCATAATATCAATGACCTGTTAGATGTCAAATACGTGCCCAACTCGTGTATTGAAATAGGTAAATGTCCAATACATAAACTGTAAAAGCTTAAAGTCCAACACGAGGACTATAATGAATTATAGTCCAACATGAGGACTTCAATGGATTATAGTCCAACATGAGGATTTCAATGGATTATAGTCCAACATGAGGACTTCAATGGATTATAGTCCAACACGAGGACTTTAATGGATTATATAGTCCAACACGAAGACTTCAATGGATTATAGTCCAAAACGAGGACTTCAATGGATTATAGTCCAATACGAGAACTTCAATGGATTATAGTCCAACACGAAGACTTTAACATGAAAGTAATATAAAAAAATCAGCATAGTTACTACTCACTCTCGTGCCTCGGTGAGTGAATCTAAAACTCGTGTCCATAGTCAACTCATATACACAAATTCCAGTGTATTATAATCCCATATAACCTAGGTGTCTCGCCAGCCACACAAACTTATGCAACAACATGAACATGCAGAAAATTCCCCAGCGGTCGACCGCGAAGAGACAGAAACATTTTCTACAAGTTTCTGCTCCTCGAGGTTGATTCAAAAGTCATTATATGACGATTCTATATATTACAAATCCTATATACATGATTTAGCATTTCTAGAATATGTAAAAGAAATACAATCTAATCACTATAGACAAAAAGAAACCTTTTTAAACACATGTATGTTGAAAACAATTATCTTTCTTTCAAAACTTTTGTTAGGAAAATTTTCAGTTCTAGATCTGCATTAAGAAATTCGTGGGTGATCTTTATTAACTGAAAACTTGTTCTTTTTGTAACATACAATATAAAGATCTATCTTTATACATAAAATAGCATTTTAGTCTCATAAAACACAGGAAAACTTTAGTAAAAACGTTTAAAACATTAGTGTAGGATTGGGCGAGATGAAACTCACCTGAGGGGTGTTGATGAACTCCCAAAGACGAGTGAGAACGATCCTCCTTCGCTGAAAGGCGGTCTTGGAAATATCCATCTCCCAAACACGTAACTAGTGATAGCCAGAACGAAGATCAATCAAAGAGAAATGCTGCGCTCCCTACAACTAGTCGAACAAGTCGTCAATCCTTGGTAATTGGTACCTGTTCCGGATAGTTACCTTGTTCAACTCTTGAAAATTTATACATAGGCGCGTACTATCGTCCTTCTTCTTTATGAAAAGGACCGGTGCTCCTCATGGAGAATAACCCCGGCGAATAAAACACTAAGATAATAACTCATCTAACTAGGTCTGTAGCTCCCTTATCTCAGCAGGTGACATACGATAGGGTGGTTAGGATATTAGTGTCATACCTGGCTATAACTCGATACAAAAACTCAATCTCTCTCACTAGAGGTAAACTCGGTATGTCCTGAAAGACATCCTGGTACTCGACCACTCACGTCTCGCTCAAATCGGCACTACTATCCCGTAGCATCACCTCCTCGATGTACGCTAGAAATGACTCCACAAACTAGTTGCCCTATGAGATCACTACTATCAACTCAGACCCATTGGATGCTCGCAAGTTGACTGATTTAGCAAAACAGTCCATACTAACATAAAACATGGTAGGATGATAGACAATCCATATCGAGAATGACATTGAACACTAACATCCGCAAAATAATTAGATCTATGATAAACTCGGACTCATCTAGACTGATGACACATATCCTATGGACACTCACTAATAGGGACACCTCCCCTAAAGGAGTAGAAGCAGATAACAATATATCGAAAGGATGTGCAAAAGCTAAAACCTATCCATGAATGTATGAGAGATAAAGAATGAGAAGTTCCTAAATCGAACAAGATCCGATCTGGAAAGAAATAATCACTAAGAAAGCTCCGCTCGCACCATAATCACGCGGTACAATTGCATAAACTTTGTCGATGGCTGGTGACTACTGTACTACTGGCGGTAGAATTTATGGGACTATCTATCTCACAAGAATTTCCTGGATAGCGCGAATCTGGCCTACTGGTCCCTCTATCCTTGGAATGATAGGTGGTGCCTCGATCTTCTGCTACTGGCCATAATCGTGGCCCTACGATTGCTGATCCTGATCACTAATTTGCTGATGGTGATGAAAATCCTTACCCTATTGCTGGGTTCCTCCCGGTCTTGCAAAAGGTTTATTGTCCTTGCCCTAGTCTCCGAACAATCCTGCTTCCAAAATTAACTCTTAGTACGTCTCCCTACTCCAATCGGGTTAGGTCTAGCTGTTTTTCAAAATAGTAGATGAAATCCTTCTATGAAATTAACATTCGCTGCTCCGGCATAACTATAATTGGTACTATCCTCCGACGTCGTCCTTTAAGCTGGATATAACTAATCTCCGCCTATGTACTGAGTTGATGTTAAGTAAATCTAAAAGTATTTTCCACATATTTCCTCCTTTTATTAAATATGCAATACAATTTTCGCCAGGAACTCCCCATTTTCCAGGATGTAGACAAGGATCGTGTTACCTTGATTTCTCATCCAAGCCCCGCTGTTCTTAGGATTATGGTAACAGATGCTAAATTCGAAACTGATTCCCGTAAAAAACTCACCAAACCAGCATTCCTGTTTGGCGATCATGTCGCCATAAAGAAGGAGATCGTGACTGACGGCTATTATAAGTGGTTGAGGCAAATAGGAGATCACCGCTTATTCCTCCCTGATATGCATAGGATGTTTCCCATTGCTTATTATCAGTGTGCTTCCGTCCCTCGACTTATGGATTGGGACCTTGTCCGGATGCAAGATGGGGTAGCTATCGAGGCTTTGACTTACACAGGTGTACACACTGTAGGTTACAATCGACAGGTGTCCGCTTTGGAGCCTTGCTTATTCTCACGGGGATATCCTTTGGGGGAGACATCTAGTACGACCAATACTTTTATGCGGAGATTTCTGGCCGCGAAAGGAGAGTTCCCCTCCTTAGTATTCAGGGCTCCTGGATGGGTACACTCTACAAGATGGTGGACACGAATGACGAACTTTGTAATAACAGAGTTAGAAGAATCATTAACTCAATTTGGGCTTGGTTGCCCTGTAATAGCTACCAGATGTGGTATTGACTATAGTTATTACAATTTTTTTGCTATTCTGGAAAAATACAACCCAGAAACGTGTACATTCTTCACACCAGTGGGGGAATTAGGGTTTGCCCTCCACGAAATGTATGACGTTTCGGGTCTTCCTTTTGGAGACTTACCCTATGAGGAGTTCGTCCCAGGATCAAACGAGCTTAGGATTTTGAAGGAGAAACATCCTGACATCTACGACACTCTATGGGAGGTAATGTGCCATTTTCAAATCTGCGCTCAATTGACAGGGGCCCGAGGACGTTGTATAAAGCAGCTATCCAGGGCTGATTATCTATTCCAGAATTTATCCCACAAAATAGCTGATGTGTCTCGTCGGAGCGCGAGCACCCCCCGAGATGATCCAAACTCTGATCAACGATGCTACGGCCCATTATGTTAATGAGGGATTGGAAGAGGATTTCCCCGCACAGACTGAGTTTGAAAGTTTCCATCACCAGGTTGCTGTGCCTATTTCTGATAGGGCCCTGTTGGCTGGCTTTCTCATGTTGTGGATAAAGCGATGTGTCGTCCCTACGAGGCCCATAGATGCTGTTATGATAGAAGTAGCCTATCCGGCTGTCCTCTTAGCTCACGGGAGACCTATAAACTTGCTTTCAGCTATGACTTGCTGTTTGCAGCATGGTTTAAGGGAGTTGTGCCTCGAATTCATTCAAGTGAAGGAGGTAGATTTTGAAGGAAAGAAAAGTTTGGTGACACCCAATCCTCGAGTTCCCCTGCCATATACCTATTTGATGGCATGGTACGTATCCCATTGCCCTCTTTTGATGAGTGCCCCATCTCCATCGGACGAAGGGATCATTCCTTTTGTACAGCGATTGGAAGGAGCTTCTTGGGAAGGCACATATGTAGTGAGGGTTCGTCAAATCTTGTCGAGAGACCTCAATTATCAACTATTCTACTGTTTCCCAGACTTTGAAGGCGGTGACTATGGGCAAGTGTTCCAAGATACGGCTGGTTCAGATGGTTTTACTCGCTTAGATGGAGGGGTCTTCCACTGGCTCTTGAACATTAGACCAGGTTACCTCCTCCTTAGGCAAAATGACAAATGCATAATCGATCCGTATCAGCCATACTGATTTGCTCGCCAGTTCGGGTATGACCAATTATACGTTAGAAATCCCTGGAGTCAGCTTGCAATTGTTGGCAACATATATGAAGGAGCTAGGGCCTGGTACTACTCTACCACAGGCTGCACTGGAGCTACCTTTAGGTTACCTCACAAGACGCCCAATTCCCTTTTATCTATAGCTTTCTGTAACTGGTATCACACAGCTTCCAAGATACCTGATTACAGATTGAATTTGTCAGGATTATGAGAAATTAGGAAGATGTACTCATCCAAAAGAGGATCCCGGGTATCTCGTCTGAAGGGAATTAATGAGTTCTTATCCTTCGAAGATGAGACTGAAGGAGGAGGAGGAGGAGGAGATCTGGGACTGGAGAGTGATCCAATAGCGAGCCCTAAGGCTGCTGATACTCCAAGAACCAAGGCAGCTAGAAAGAGGGTTCTTACCAAAGCAAAAGAAGTTCAGTACGAGAAACGTACTCGCAAGAAACTGCTAGTAGACCCTCCTGCTGAGAAGTTAATGGCGGATGCTTTTAAATCTGTCGGTGGAGGGGAAGAGTAAGAACCAACTGCTGCAAGTCATCCCGATCACACAGGTCCTCATTCTGAGGGTTCTATATTTTCCGAAGAATTTTCTTCCCACTGTCCTTTGGACCCGGAAGAGGGTGGAGATGAATCCCTGATTGGGGATATGGAGGCTTCTCTTGATATTTCACCATTTCCAGAGCAAATCCCTGGTGCTTCTCTTTCATCTGCGCGGACATTACCTATGGTGTCTCCCTCCAAAGGGGTTAGATCACCTACGGGTGAACTGTTAGTAAATGAAGCTGCAAATTTTAACGAGAACCAGTCTCCTACTTCTTCTGCATTATTGCCACCCTCGGAGGCTGTTATTCCTAGCCCTACGACTAGTATAATGGCCAAAGCAGATATGATTGTGAGTTCTCCTGGTCTCTCGACTGCAGATGATGAGGAACCATTAGATTATGGAACCTCTTCTCATAACAAAGATGCTGATGAGGAGGATGGCGATGGTGACAACGATTCCGCTGGTTGGGCTGATCCGCCACCACTCTCTTCTGACAAGGCGTCCGGTTATCTTCCTTTTTATCCTACTGGTAGAAATTACACACTCTGATTTATCTGGTGTTTCTTTCTTTTATACTGACTATTCTTTTTTGTGTAGGTTCTCCAACTCGTGAGGCTGCCGATACGTCATCGTCTCTTCACCCACAAGCAGCAGACGTTCCTCCCTCTGAACCGATGCTTGTGACGACAAGCTCCTTGCTAGAAGAACCTCTTTCGCTAACGATTCCCCTCAAATCGATGGGAACCGAGAATGCGCCAGGCTCAGCCCAAACAGGAGCACTCGTGATCCTTCCTTCTAGTCCTTCTCAATTGGACATCACGATGGCTTCTCCGACCTCTTCACGGTCGTCACCCACCGTTCTTGCATCAAGATCTACGATTTTGGGCTCCCCCACGACATCTCCTGTGAAGTCTCTAAATCCAGTGGTCATTCCTTCCATTCTTAAAGTTCTTATACGACCGTTGGAAGATATGATGAAGATAGCGATTGAGGAGGTTAGTGCCGGACGAGCTTCATTTGATTCTTTCAAGCCAATACTCATGAACTCCCTGAATAGCATCCGCTATGTGGACGACGCTCGATGGTTCCAGCACTGCTCCAAGATTATCTCTTGGTTGGAAAAAGATCTGAGGGCTTTAGAGGAATTACATCATGCCGATCTTACTGCCCAGACCACACTAGTTTTTGATGGTCTCAAGGCTGAAGCCAACCGTCAGTATGAAACTCTTCAGGAAAATATTACTGAACGGGAGCTTGAGATTGCATCTTTACAAGGGCAATGCATTCATAAACAGCACGCTGTGGATGCTTCTAATGCTGCCATACAGACGTCTTGTGCAGAAATTGATCGTCTCAAGGTGGAGTTGGCTCGACACGAGGCTGAGCTCGCACGAGAGGAAGAAATCTTGAAAAGTCTCACCCTAGAAAGCGTGAAGACTTATGCCACCTATCGTTCGTCGGTGCAGGACCTCGAACTTATCCAAAAAGAAGCTAATGCAATTGCGCCAGACGAGAGCGCACTTAGGAAGAAAGCCGAGGTGATGGTGCAGGCCGCTCATGAGGAAAAACTATCCGCTATTAAGTCCCGACTTTCGTCTTTCACTTTTGCTGGTCCAGAGGCTTAATTATGTATCGTTCTTTTTGCTTGATAAGAACATGGTTTTTGTATCACTCCTTAATATTTCTGAGCAAAATAAAAAGAGTGATTTTGACTTGTCTCTATTTATTGCATGCGTCGTGTTCTGACTCGCAACAATGAAACTATATGGAAAATGCCCAATTTTTTTAAAATTTCCTTTATTATCATCTAAGATAATCCCAGAAAAATTTTAACTTGTTGGGGATGGGTATATGAACACTCGTTATTCCTTCGTAGGAGGATTAACTGGTTCAAACGGGTTAGAGGTGTCAGAGATTTAGGAATCTATCGCTCTATTGGAATGAGTCAATAGATTAATTTTGTCAGCGGTATGATTTTAACCTGACATGCGAGAAATTACGATCAGGGCAATTAGAGGGTTTATCTCTCTATTGGAGAGAGTCGATAAGTGGATTTTTGTCAGAGGTGTGGTGTTAACGTGACAAGAAGAATATTGCTATAGGAGTAATTTTGATGACTTATCGCTCTATTAGAAAGAGTCGATAAGTGGATTTTTGTCAGAGGTGTAATGTTAACGTGACAAGAAGAATATTGTGATAGGAGCAATTTTGAGGACTTATCGCTCTATTAGAGAGAGTCGATAAGTGAATTTTTGTCAGAGGTGTAATGTTAACGTGACAAGAAGAATATTGCGATAGGAGCAATTTTGAGGACTTATCGTTCTATTAGAGAGAGTCGATAAGTAGATTTTTATCAGAGGTGTAATGTTAACGTGACAAAAAGAATATTGTGATAGGAGCAATTTTAAGGACTTATCGCTCTATTAGAGAGAGTCGATAAGTGGATTTTTGTCAGAGGTGTAATGTTAACGTGACAAGAAGAATATTACGATAGGAGCAATTTTGAGGACTTATCGCTCTATTAGAGAGAGTCGATAAGTGGATATTTACTACTCTGTTGGGGAGAGTTAGTAAGTTGATCATGGTTTGAATAATTTTGAAGACTTATCGTTCCATTGATGAGAATTGATATGTGGATTCTGACAGAGGAATTATAGCCGTATAGGTATTGATGTCAGCTAAATTCAAACTCTGTAGGGATGACATTCATCTGAGGTGTAATATTAACCTTGCGAGGATTTAAACTCTGTTGAGGAAATACAGAAGTTTAACAATGCCATGTTAAAAGAGTTCATGAACTTAAGAAATAAGTATCATGTTTTGCCAATACAAAGGTGTGTCCTTTGTTTTAAATATTCACAACGCAAGGGTGACCTTTGCGTTGAAGGTTCGAAATGCGGAGTTAAGAACTCTTATAACGCAGGTCTAAGCCTAGCGTTTGGGACTTAAACGCAGAAGTGAACTCTGCGTTAAGATCTAACCGATCTTATCGATTAACGCAGAAGATTGTGTTTCATAATTGGATGGGATTCTTTCTTAGAGTCCCGAACCGATTTAACAGCTTGACGGCTGTTATAAATAAGCCTGTAAGGTTACATCAAGAGTCATTTGACTCTTTCTTCTTTTGGCTTGATTCCAAGAACGAGATTTCTCGTTTGAATTTCGGTCAATTCCCCGACGAACTCTGTCTTCTCCGATTAACCACCCGCATGGTTCCCAGGAGGATGAGTTCGGGTTCCAAGAAGGTCGCCAAGGCGGCTTTGGAGGCGTCGCCGGCCGAGAACACCGGCGATGTCGCTGCTTTGATGAGCGCTTCGACATTGCTGTTGCTGTCGCATGGACCTCGTTGCTGTGGTAAGTGGCGGCTATGGCAACTTGTTTCGACAAGTTTTCTAAAAACACTAGATGGGTTCTCATCAACGAGGAAGATGACTCGTTTCTGTCAGAAACGCAGAGTTACAACTCCGTGTTAAAATCGAAAACACAGACTTAGGACCCTGGGTTTAGGAATCATAGAGCTAGGTCTCTATGTTAAGATTGGGAACGCAGAGTTAGGACTCTGTGTTAAAATTGAAAACGCAGACTTAGGACTCTGCGTTTAAGGAAACTTAGAGTTAAGACTCCTATGTTTGGGTATGAATTTTGAACGCGGGTCTTGGCCTCTGCGTCTAAATATTATAACGTAGGATTCGACCTCTGCGTTCAAGTGTTACAAGGCAAGGTTTCACCTCTGCGTTTAAGTATCGATACAAGGGTTGGCCCATGTATTTAAAGTTTGGCACGTAGAATTTATCCTTCGTGTTTATTTCGTGTTAGCAACCTATTTCTGCTACTAACTATTGCTTCTGATTTTACAGTGCTTTTTCCCAATGTGCCACTTCTGCCGGAGCAGCATTTCAACTACACTGATGATCCAGAAGTGGGGAGAGCTTTTGGTCTTTGCAGGGAGATTCCTTTATGCACTTTTCCTAGCTTGGAGCGGGCATATTTAATTAGGTTTGCCAGGTGTTCCACCCTTAGGGCTCTGATCACTGATCTGGATCTAGAAACCCCTGCGGGTCTGGATCAATTTGTCAAACCCTAGTTTTTGTTTGGAGACCATATATCCGCCGATGGACAAGTTGGGTATGTAGAAGACTCCCGGATGCTGCAAAGAGTCGATGATCAGTTGCTCTTTCTTCCAAGCATGAAGAGAATGTACCCGCTTTCATATTTCCTGAGTGTCGGTGGTCGTAGGGGCTTGGCCTTCGATCTTGTCAAGGAGAAGGAGAACATCTTATTTGGATCTGGTCGATCCTCTCGTGTTCAAATTGGCGGACAACTCAAAGGTCTGAGACCTGGCAGTTTTGAGAAAAAGGGCTTCGCTCAGGAGACACCTCTTCCAGCGAACATTTCGTGCGCCAGTTTATTGTTGCTCAAGGTGAATTTCCCACACAAGCCTTCCGTTCTCCTGGCTGGTTATTTTCTGGTGAAGATGGCTGGTGGACCCGGATGGTGGATTTTGTTCTGGAAGAACTTAAGGAGCCTCTTACTCAGTCTGGCCTTACGATACCAGTACAGGCTACAAGACGCGGGATCACTCAGAACTATCTCTGCTTCTTTGATATAATGGAGCGTTACAATCCGGATAGCTGCACCTTTTTCACACCTGTTGGGAAGTTGGGATTTGCTCTCCATGAGATGCATGCAATATCGGGACTATCCTTCGGGCAAACGCCCTATGAAGGATTTATTCCAACCACTGAAGAACTTTCCCTCTTGAAGACTGCTCATCCAGAGATATACAGCATTTTTTGGGAGTTAATATGTCATTTCCACATCTGTGCTCAGGTCGCTGGGATGCGTGGGGGTGGTCTTATGCATACTGCCTGGGTAGATTACTTATTTCAGAACCTGGGTCAGAAAGACTTGATGGTGACCCATCATGCTATAAGCTCTGCTAAGAGCATCAAAGCTCGCATCAAGACCCCTAATGCTATTTATAGGAACAGGTGCTTGGAAGATGGGTTTGAAGCTGACAGCGAATTTGAAAGTTTTCATCATCAAGCTGCAACTCCTATCTCTGACATGGTCCTCCTTGCTGGCTTCTTGATGTTATGGTTGAAGCGGTGTATCGTGCCGACGAAGCCACCAGAATCAATCTTGGTTGAGGTAGTCTACCCAGCCATTCTCTTGGCTCACGGAAGACCTCTAAGTCTTCTCTCTGCAATGACAGGTTGCCTACAGAGGGGCTTACGGGATTTGATTTCTGATCTTCTCGACGTCAAGGAGATGAATGTTGCTGGGAAGAAAGTTTTGAAGACTTCTCAACCCCGCACACCAATGCCCTATACTTACTTAGTGGCTTGGTTTGTGCTGCATTGTCCCTCTTTGATGACGGGGATTGTACATGATAGTGAAACGTCTGTTCCTTTCGTGCAAAGACTTGAATCAGCCACATGGACGACTGTATACATAGTCCGGGCTAGACAACTCTTGTCTTTGGAAAACAATTATGATCTTTTATGCTATCGTCCGCGATTGGCTCGACAAAGCTTCTCGAATCCCCAAATATGATATATATACTTCATGCATAAATGAGATCCGGGAACTTTATAAATCGAGAAGTGGTTCTGCCAGGACTCGATTACCAGGTATAGAGGATTATTTGTCCTGCGAACGAGAGGCAGCCAGAATCGAGGAGATCCCAAAGGAGTTATCCGCTGCCGAGCTTCTTGAAGAAGAGGATACTAAAGAAGCTTTCGAGAGAACACTCCCTCCTGAGCCTCGCTCCTTGAGATCATCAGGGAAGCGGGCTCTTACTGCTGAGGAGGAAGGCGAATATGAGAAGAGGATTCGGAAGCGAAAACCCGTTGCAGCTAAGAATTCTAATAAAGCCAAATTGATGGGGGATGCCATAAGGTCGGCACCTGTCGCACCTCCTGAGATCAAATAGGATACTATGCTTCCAACTGCTCTTCCCGATCCTGAAATGACAATAGGTGGGCGGGGGCCTGCCACCCTTAGCTCAGCATCAGATATGCCCGACTGAAGCTATCCATCGTCCCACTCGCACCGATTATGCGAATTGCTTTATTTATCCAACTGCTCCACCCCCAAGCTCAGAAACTTTGAGGAAGCTTATCGAGCAATTAGAGCATTGGATGCAAATGACTGTCGATGTCGTTAGCCTCTGGGACGTGAGTTTCAAAGTTTTTGAACTCCATCTGCTGGAGTGTCTCGCCAAGATTAAGACCCAGGGGAATGCATTATGGACCGACCATTATCGTGAGAGCATTGTTATTCTGGAATATGAATTGGAATTCCTTTCAATGCTACAACGTGACGACATAGGACCTGAAGTGGATCGAGCTTTGTCTCAGGCTAAAGTTTTGAAAACGCAACACCAAGAGGCTCTTCAGAAGAGTCTGTCCGAGACAGAATCTCGTATTGCCAGCCTGCGTGGGGAACATCTCCAAGTACAAGTGGACATGGGCAGTCTTGCTATGGGTCTTCGAGATACTACAGCAGAACTTTCTCGTGCTGGTGTTGAGCTATCTTAGATAAATTCTCAGTTAACCGGTGACATGGAAGTTCTAAAAGGGTTAGCTACTTACTGCGACAGACTTCTCAAAGGCTATTGCGATGAACTTGTCGCTGCCGACAAGATTAGGCGGGAAATTGTAGAGGCAGCACCAAATGAAGAGGAGCTCAAGAGCAAGATAACAGAGGAAGTAAAAAAGGCTCGTGAGGAGAAAATATTGGCGCTGAAATCTAAACTCAAGTCTTTTAGACTGATGAGCCCCGATGCTTAGGACATGAATCGCTTTTTAGCTAGGGAATAATTTTGTATCGCTTTCATTTCAATTGTCATCGATTTGTATTTAGATTAACAATCTTGAATGAAAATAATATCATTTTGCTTTTCATCGTTTCTTTGGTTGAAATCTGATTCAGGACAGTGAAAAATAATGCAAATGCTATCAAAATTCTCTTTACTACTTATTTAGAATAATTCCATAAAATTTCAATCGTCAGAGGTGTGGTGTTAACATGACGAAATACAAGATAGAATTACACTATAAATATGCAACCCCCAACCTGATTTAGCTGAGGTTTAGGGGGCTACATGATTTACGGGATATATCTTTTAAGGAACTTCCCATTAATTGGCATCATGAGCCTGTCTCCTTTTTGATTGATGAGGTGATACGCTCCATTCGAATAGACTGACTCTATTACGAAGGGCCCTTCCCACTTAGGATTGAACTTCCCTTTGGTTTTGTGTGTCATCACCATGGGTCGTCTGTTGGCCAAAACTAAGTCGCCTTTCTTGAAAATCCGTTCCTTAACCTTTTTGTTGTAGGTTTTCGAAATACGGGCTTGATATAACTCGATCTGTTGCTGAGCTTGAAGTCGTTTGTCGTCTAAGGCTTCAAGTTCTTGCAGACGTCGTTGATGTTTCTCTTCTTATGTTAGTCCAGTTGTAACCGCGACTCTCAGAGAAGGGATCTGGATTTCTAATGGCAATACAGCCTCGCAGCCGTATACCAAAGAGAATGGTGTAGCTCTTGTAGGGGTCCTCACCGTTGTGCGGTAAGCCCACAGACATTCACCGAGTCTTTCATCCCAATCGCGCCGGCTCTTGGAAACAAACTTTTTGAGGAGCTTCACTATGGTTTTATTGAAAGCTTCTGCAAGACCGTTCGCTGGCGGATAATATGTTGTAGATGCGACACTTTGAATTCTGAATCTGTCACAAAATCTCTGAAACCCAAAGCTGACAAATTGTGTCCCGTTATCGTGAACTATTCGCCTCGGGACTCCAAAATGATAGATGACGTGATGCTTGATGAACTTGATTATATTTGAAGTCTTGACTTCTTTCAACGGGATTGCCTCCGCCCATTTGGAGAAATAGTCGGTCACAGCTAGAATAAACCGATGTCCTTTGGATGTCGGAGGGGAGATTGGTCCCACAATATCCATACCCCACATTTCGAAGGGCCAGGATGCCGATGTGGGGTGTAAGTTCCCAGGTGCTTGGTGGATGAAGTCCCTATGAATTTGGCATGCGTGACAATGTTTAGCGTAGTCAACTGCATCTGAGAACATCTTCAGCCAATAATAGCCGATTCGTCGGAGGCGATCTCCTAATTTAACTTCGGGCTGATGAGCCCCACACATTCCGTCATGAGCTTCTTTGAGGGCCTCTTTTGGTTCCTTCCGAGAGAGGCATCAAAGCAAGACTCCATCATGTGACTTACGATACAGGACTTTAGAGACTGCATCATAATAGAATCGGAGGGCCTTTCATTTGATAGAGGCCGCTTCCTTAGGGTCATCGGGTAGAATTCCATATATGGCATAGTCGATGTACGGGAATCGCTAATCCCTAGATTCAAACTCCATAGAGATTGTACAGGCTTCTCCTGTCATTTCCATGTCTGAGTATTCCTCCATAGGAATCTTGGAAAAGTATAGTTTGCGTCTCACGACTGGAATCATTGTTTCAGTTTCCGGTGGCAATGCTAATGAAGTTGATAAGGAGGCTAAAGCATCTGCATACGCATTCTGAGCTCGCGGTATATATTTGATAAAGAAACCTTCGAACTTTTGAGCTTGCTTTAGCACTGCGAAGTAATACGGGATCAAATCCTCATGACGTACTTTGTATTCCCCTCAGACTTGATTAACGATGAGCTGAGAGTCACCATAAGCCTCGAGGTGCTGAATATTAAGTTCTTCAGTAAATTGTATTCCTAATAGCAGAGCATTATACTCGGCTACATTGTTGGTACAAGGTTTGATTAGGAAAAATCCCCTTATTACGTGACCGTTCGGAGAGATTAATACTACTCCTACTCCTGCGGTGATTGCTCTATGAGGGTTTGCTCTAGACGCACCGTCGAAGAATAACTTCCACACTTGCGTAGCTTCTTGAGTAGCAGAAGCTTCAGCGACTTCGTCAGGTAATTCTTCATACAACTTAGACGTTCCCGATACTGGGTGATCGGCTAAGAAGTCTGCCAGTGCTTAACCCTTGACAGCCTTTTGAGGCATGAACTGCATGTCATATTGTGACAAGAGAATGACCCACTTTGCGAGTCGGCAATTTAGAGATGATGGTTTAGTCATCAGAACTCTCAAGGGATTCACCTTGGAGATGACTTGAATTGTTTGTCCAACTAGGTAATGTCGCATCTTTTGAATCGCGAATACCAAGGCGAGACATTCTTTTTTGACCGGATTATACCAGTGTTCGGCTCCCATCATGGTCCTGCTCAGGTAATAGATGGCTTGCTCTTAACCTTGATCGTTGTTCTGGGCTAACAAAGCCCCAAGAGAATGGTCCATGGCTCTCACATACAACAGGAATGATTTTCCTGTTATTGGGGCCACGAGAACTGGCGGTTGAGTGAGATATCTCTTAATCTCCTCGAATGCTTTTTGATACTCTTCATCCCAAACAAAGGATATTCCATTCTTCATGAGCTTAGAGAAAGGTTGGCAACGCCCTAAAAGATTTGATATGAATCTTCGAATGTAGGCCAGTCTGCCTTACAAACCTTTGAGCTCTTTGAGATTCTTCGGAGGTGGCATATCTTAGATGGCACGCACTTTCTCCGGATCAAGAGAAATTCCCTTGGAGGTAACGATAAATCCCAGGAATTTTCCGCTTGATACTCCGAGGAACGATTTTTTCGGGTTCATCTTCAGCTGATGTGCTCGCATAATCTCGAACATTGTCTTCAGATCTGTAAGATGATCACCTTTACATTGGCTCTTTACTGCTATATCATCAACGTAGCACTCGATCTTCTTACGTAGGTGTTCGTGAAAGATGGCGTTCATTGCACGTTGATAAGTTGCACCTACGTTTTTCAGGCCGAATGGCATTACTGTGTAGCAATACACCCCTAGTGGTGTTCTAAAAGCAGTATGTTTTTCGTCTTCCGGGTGCATCTTGATCTGATTGTACCCGGAGAATCCGTCCATGAAAGACATCCTTTCATATCCGCAGGTGTTATTGATCATGACGTTAGTGATAGGAAGAGAAAATTCGTCTTTTGGACAAGCTGCGTTAAGGTCACGGAAGTCGATGCATATCCGGACCTTACCGTTCTTTTTGAGAACTGGAACAATGTTGGCCACCCAGTCCGGGTGTTGTTCCTCCCTAACAAAACCCGAGTCAATAAGCTTTTTAACTTTAGATTCGATTGCTTCCATGATCTCTGGACAAAACCGGCGTTGTTGCTGTTTAACCGGTTTTGCATCCGGATCAATGTTGAGACGATGCGTGGCTACTTTTGGGTCTAGGCCAGGCATATCTTCATAATTCCAAGCAAAGACATCTATATATTCTCGGATAAGAGATATAAGGTCCTCTTTTTCGGGCGATGATAAGTCTTCAGCTATAAAGATAGGCTTAGGGTCAGATTCATCTCCTATATTGACCTGGATCATTTTATCTTCAGTGGGTGATTCGCGTTGTTCGAAACGCATATCCCACAAGATGTTAAGACGTTTGATCCAGGGATCGTCGGTTGATTCGATTAATTCTTCATCATCCCCTGCGTCTTCATCTGGGTGATTAGTTAAAACCATGTTCACAGTCAAATTTTTAAAGAAAGGTCCGACACTGACATTACATTCCCAGGAAGACGTTCCGGATGAGTGATCTTGACGCAAATAATTACTTATTTCATTTTCTGAGGTAGAGGGAGTTGTGACATAACCTAAGCCTCTTCTGGTTTTTAATAATAATCCGGAGGTTTTCCTTCAGGGGTTAGAGACATTCGGATTGGGGTTCGCCTACCTTTCTCGAAATTTAAACCATGTTTTTCATCAAAGTTATATCTCATTCGTTTCATTAAATGTATAGAATTGGGTTCGTGGTAATAGAATTGAGGAACTCTGTCATCTTCTTCTGAACTTCCTCGTTTGAGTTGTCCGGGTTTGACTTTATCAAAACAGATCGGCTTCTGCCCTTTTCTTTTGGACGAGACTTTGAAGAAAGCCTTTTGCACATCTTCTACTTCTTCATTTGAAGCGAAAGATGACTTGATTGGCAACATGAGTGATGCCTCCACGCATAATGTGCGCGACACGTTAGTACCTGCATCAGTATTATTCTTTATTTGTTCATTATTAGATGACTCATCAGACAAGTCCGCCAAAATAAAATCTTCATTAATGTACCATTCACCCTCGCTCGGTACATTATTATGACTCTCATCCTGATCCATTATATTTAGATTCAATTCCCATGGACAATCCTCTTCAGGATCTGGTTCAATGTCAGCTTCTTTCCGCTGTCCACATCTTCTTTCTTTTGGGATTCCAGATAGAAGACGGAGTCGGTGTGAAAATTTTTCACCCCTCGGGAATGGTACTTTTCTGCAATCAGGGTTCGAACCTCTCCCTCATCATTGGCATACTTCATGACCTGATATAGGGTGGACGGGACAATGTGGTTTGCATGAATCCATGGCCGTCCCAATAATAGATTGTAAGACGTGTCCGCGTCTATGATATAACAGGTCACTTCGGACTTAAGATCTCTGATCTGACATTTGAGCTTGATCTTTCCTAGGGGGCCGAGTGTTGTTGGCGTTGAAACCGAAGATAGTGGTCTGGGTGGTGTTCAACCGGTGCATAGGAATCCCTAATACATGCATAACCCTATAGGATATGATGTTGAACGCTGAACCCGGGTCAACTTGGACACGACTGATCTCAGAAGATCCGATATACCCTGTGTAGTATAGCGGTCTGTCGTGCTTGTGTTTAACCTGCATATTTTCCTAAGTAAATGATATGCAGGGTAAACTCCTCGCTGCTTGCAGACATTAAAGGCAAGATTAGCCTTCAGAAGCTTCGAAAATCGAAGTGACTTGAGTGATAAAGCTTTCCGTGTTCTTTAAGGCTTTGATTAGAGCTTCCTTGGTAGTTTTGGATAACCTCAAGAGCTCATACAAAGTAATCATGGCCGGTATGTTGGCCAGCTGTGCCATGAAATTGAATTGGAAGGGAGTGCTCGACTCCCCGGGTTCCTGGTAAAGATTTTTGTTGAACCGGAGCTCTTTTTGTTTCTCTTTATCGGCCGGCTTCTTTGGCACAGAACCCCCAGCGTCTTGGGGCTGTTCGTCAGCTTCTTGAGCATCTTTATCGGCCGGCTTCTTTGGCACAGAACCCCCAGCGTCTTGGGGCTGTTCGTCAGCTTCTTGAGCATTCTGATTGTAGTCTCTCAAGTAAGCCTTTCCTGACCGAGTTCCAGGGTTGTCTCCTGGGTATGCTGCCAGGGCAATCCTCTCTTCTTCTGAATCAGTAAGAGGTTTGAGGTTGTCATCATTCTCATTAACAGAGGGGCTAATCATGTTGGATGACTTAACCTTTCCTCCCTTCTTTTTGGACGCAGTTTTTGTCCTCTGCCAATCTTCTACCAGGTCGGGGTGTAACCACATAATCTCCCCTTTTTAGGTAGTGAGGGGTACCAACCCCCTGTCCTTATGACTATACAAGTCAGTGTTTTTCAGGCGTATTTCTCCTTTATGAATGGGGACAACACCATCTGCGGCCGCTACCAGAGGGAAGTCACCGAATTGGACTGCTATCATGTTAGTGGATACAGTCTTTTGCTCTGGCTTCAAGGTGAGCACAATAGTATTCACCAAATTTTGGAGGATGTCTTTAAATAC
Source organism: Asparagus officinalis (assembly GCF_001876935.1). Taxonomy (NCBI): domain Eukaryota; kingdom Viridiplantae; phylum Streptophyta; class Magnoliopsida; order Asparagales; family Asparagaceae; genus Asparagus; species Asparagus officinalis. The sequence continues at coordinate 29,260,607 of NC_033798.1, forward strand.
ATAGCACCTTCTGGTAGGATGTCCTAGGATCCTGTGATAGTGACAATAATTAGGATCATCCACCTTTCCTGCTTCACCCGGCTTCTTGATTTCGGGAAGCTGTAGCTTGTTATTCTTCCACAGTAACTGGAACAAGGTATCTACATGCTCTTTAAATGAATATTGCTTGGGCGCTCTTTGCTGATTCGGTGTCTTGCCTTGCTTGGTAGGTGGTGGCGCTCGCGTGTTGGCGTAAGTCGCCAAAGTCTCCTTTCCGGATCGAGGAGCATTGTTCTAATTACGTTGCTGCAGCAGCTTGGGTTGTGTAACTTCTTCAGCCTTGACTCGAGCAACAATTTCTTCGGCTTGTTCTCCTTGCAAAACTAGTTATCTCCAGGAGCGACATTCGGCTACCCCCATTTGAGCTAGGAGCTGTGTCTGTAAGCTATGCCTGCAAGTTTCAACCAAAGTTGATTGGGTCATACCTGAAGGGCATCGCAATACCATGCTGCGAATCTCTCTACGTAAGTCTTAATAGATTCTCCCTTCTTTTGTTTGGTGGCGAGAAGGGTAGGGACCGAGACTTTCGTGTCATCCTCGAAGAACCTGGCTAAGAAAATCCATTCCAAGTCTATCCATTTCTGAATAGATCCGGCAGGCAATTTCATGAACCACTCGAAAGCAACCCCTTTAAGAGTACCAATGAATAGCCGAGTCAGGATGGCGTTGTTTGCTACCACATCTCTAGTTTGAGACTTAGAGTAGTAGATGTGCTGATTTGGTGATCCTGTGCCATCGAACGGTTGCAAGGTAGGGGCCTTGAACTTCGGTGGGTAGGGAGTTGTATCCCACTCAGCAGGATAAGGCCGTACCACTCTTTCTTCACAGAGTTCGCTTCTATTGGCGATTGCGTTAAGGCGAGCTTCTAGTTCATCCACCTTAGAGGACTGAGGATGCAGCTCTTTTTCCATCTCCTTCTCATTTTCAGAAGAGGATTCCAGGTTCTGAGTCTCACGATCCGAATGTTTGTGTGCTTTCTGCTTTCCCTTTGACGTTGTCCTCTGGGAAGATTCAGGTTTTTGGCCTTTTTCAGCCAGGAGCTGAGCCAACATATCCTTCATCTGAAGAAGTGTCTCTTGTTGCACTTGGAGTATGACGTGATGTTTGTCCACTCTTTTGGCTAGGTCTTCGGGGTTTCCCGTAATGTAAGCAGAAACCTCTTGTGCTCCGACAGAGCTTGAAGATTGAGATTCGGCTATTGCCGAATGTTCATCACTTGGCGTAATCCCCTTAGCTAACTTTTGATAGTCGACCAAACGGATAGCTCCTGTCCGAGTCCGAGTGTGTCGGTATACTCCCTCGAACTCATCACAAATTTCCCGAACAGTTAGGGAATGACTTCTTTGTGACTCATCAGAATCGGGATGCGAGGCTTTTCCTCTGCCGATCATGTTGATAGTAACCTTGGGATATTCAATTTCAGAGGTCTTCTTTTTGTGGAGATGTTGTCGTTTAGCAAGTCTAACGTCATTCGTCAATCTGTTGAACACGGATTGCCTAGGCGTAGGTGAACAACAGCTGCATTCGGAGAGGACGGCAGAAATAAGCCGCTCACATTGGTATGAATGTGCTACTTGCTGTGTTGGCCTTCCTCTCGACAGTAGCTTACGCAAGTCAGAGACTTGGGAAGAATCTCGTGAGGGTGGAGATGGAACCCCTGCACCTGGGTGGGTTGGATATGAACCTTAAATCCATGTTGATTCTCTTGAACTCGACGGACCATGTCGTGTTCTTGAGAAGAAACACGAGGGTCGCATTTAGGTTTATAAACACGAGGCTGAGGACTGTGTTTAACTAATGAAACAGACCCCTGTGGATCTTTTTCTGACTGAATGCACACTTGTGGTGTATGTTTTGATGATGAAACAAACCCATGAGGGTTTTGATTTGGATGAACGCATACTTGTGGTGTGCGTTTGGCTGATTGAACAGACCCCTGAGGGTCGTGTTTTGATTGAATGCACACTTGTGGTGTGCGTTTGGTTGACTGAACCGACCCCTGAGGGTCGTATTCTGATTGAACGCACAGTTGTGGTGTGCGTTTAGTTGACTGAACAGACCTATGAGGGTCGTGTTTTGATTGAACGCATAGTTGTGGTGTGCGTTTAGATGATTGAACGTGCCTTTGAAGGTCACGTTTTGAGACGCACTCTTGAGGTGTGCGTCTGGATTGAACAACGCGCCACTATGGGTCACGTTTAAGTTGGATTACCCGAGGTTCATAATCGGGTTCATTGCCACGAAGTGTGCGTTCTGGAGCAGAAGTGCACGATTCGGGCAAAGGCTCAGAAACGTAATCTTCGCGTTGGGCTGTAGCTCGGCTATTCCGCAAGTATGCTTGGCGTATAGATCTTCTCCTTCGTCGAGCGGCATTTTTTTAGCTTGTTTGAACACCTTGGCCGCAGCGTCGTCGGCGTTGGATGGATGATCCTCCACTATAGGTCTCTTACAACCTATTACACGTCGTGTTGATACGGGTGTAGCATCTGCAACTAGAAGAGCGAGTTTAAGGTCTTGGCCAAAGGAGAGGGCTTTCTTCGGCATCTTAGCAGTAGTTACGACCTTAGAGATCTTGCGGGTATCACGCCTATCTTTAGGGCTAAGCGAACCAGAGGAGAGGGCCTCCTCATATTTGGCTTGGTCGAACTCTACGACGAGAGTTTCGACGGTGGTTCCAATGAGGTGAACGTCGGATTGTGCCACCACTTCCTCGTCAGAGAAGCTAGTCCCCAGTGGAGTCGTCATCCTTTGTTTGTGGAAAATTTGATGTAAAAAGACAATGAAAGAAAAATTGACTTGTATTCTCTTAAAATCGATTACAATTTGGATTACGATTACAAAAGAGAGGAGAACAAATTTGAATCTCCCCTTTGTTTAAGACTGGGTTCTTCTTGGTAGCGATGGAGTACCTCCTTCGAGTGCTTGCGTCGAACTTGCTCTCCGTTGACGATCTGACCGTACTATCTCACGAGAACGATTGACTTGTTTGATGAATTCGGTTTAGAACTCTTAACGAGTGTAAAGAACTCAGAACGAGTTGGAAACTCTAAAAAGAGTTGATGAAAACTGAATAACTGATTGGTGTAATTAACTTGCATTGCAAGCTTAATTACGAACTCTTAAAGGAGTTTCAGAACTCAGAGCGAGTTGAAACTCTGTAACAGAGTTGTTAGAACTGAAGATTCGGTTGATAGCCAAGTTGATTCGCCGTTGATGAAGGGATCCCCTCAGATTTGATTTGCTAACTACTGAGTAGTTTGTTAATCTTCAGAGAAATCTCCTCCTCTGTGCGGTTTAGCTGCCGAGATCTACTAATCTTAAGCGGTTTTAATGCCAGCACACGTCAACCTCTTACTCAGTTGAGTAAGTCGGTTATTTATAGGGGGATTAGGGGTATAACTAACCCCTAAATCCGCTCCTAAGTGGACGAAAATCCCTCAGGACGTGGGATAACGGTTTTGAGGCCGTTCGACTTGTGTTTGAATAAGTCAAACGCCTAATTTGGCGTTCTGGGCCTTAACTCTGCGTCTAAGGCCTGAGACGCAGAGTTAAACATTTGTCAAAGGTTTGAAACGCACAGGCCACATGCGTTCTAGACTTGGAGACGCACAGGTCGCTTGTGTATTGAAATTCAACTCTGCGTCAAGAGTTTGGGGCACATAGTTGAGTCTGTTTGAAGAACACACGTTATGTGTGCGTTTTAGGCTTTAACTCTATGTTTGCAGAGTTAGGTGCCTGCTGGAGAATGCACAGGAGGTGTGCGTTTTGGATTTGAGAAACGCAGAAGTGAATTCTACCTTTTTAAGAGAGGTTGTTGACTTGTAACCTCATCCATTATAACATTGCAAAGGCTATTGCTTATTGATCTTTGCCTGTTATAGGATATGAAAGTTGTCAGATTGTAACTCTCACTGTTGATTGTGAAGGCCACTGAATAAAGTTTTCATCAGCTGTCGGAAGCGTCGTTGAATTGTAACTCTTCTCGATCTGTGTGAAAAGTCCTCTATTTGCAACCTTCGTTTGTCGGCACAAAAGCTATTTGACTGTAGCTTCCATTATTGGAACTTGATGGGGATCAATCATCCATTGTGATTTTTAGATGAATATTTGCCCACAGCTCTCTACCAAGCAACTCACCAACTAAGTCCAACCTTTTATTTCTAAAATCATTACACTGCTCATCAACATCTCTAATAGTTTCTAATATAATATTAGTCATGTTGTTGTCGCAGCCATCAAGATCAATCATCTCAGAGATGAGGTCGTATTTGTAGCGATTGTAGATGCGGATGTAGTAATTAGAAAGTCGTTTGATTGTAACTTCCATTGTCGGGGCTTAATAGGGATTAGCTATCCATTGTGATTTTTAGACAGCCTACATGTATGTCATAAGCACACATTATGATGTGTAGCACTAGACCGTATTTGAATTCTTTAGGACGAGTCACCTAAGAAATAGAGAATCCAAATTGTTACATAGTCTCTTTGACTTGATGATATTGTTATTTTTAATTTGATAATTTAGTATCACTAGTGGAAAATCATGTATCGCTGACGGGCATTCCCGTCAGCGATGCCCCATTTCCCGTCAGCGATACGTATCGCTGACGGCGTCCCGTCAAGGATACGCCGTCAGCGATAGTCCCGTCAGGAAAGGACTATCGCTGACGGGCTCTCGCAATGAATACAATCCAAATTTTCCCAATTAAACCTCTCATCCAATCAATTTTCACAAACAATCGAAATATATACATTCACTTTTCACGATAAGTTCTAAATCCACAATAATAATTTTCACAACAAACAATACACACATATCATAAGTTCTAAATCCACAATATACAAACACGAGTATCATAATCTCAACTATAAAGATGTCCACAATATAAAGATGTCCACACTATAAACACGAGATTATGATACAAACACGAGTATCATAATCTCAACTATAAAGATGTCCACAATATAAAGATGTCCACACTATAAACACGAGATTATGATACAAACACGAGTATCATAATCTCAACTATAAAGATGTCCACAATATTCAAACACGAGTTTAGGATATAACTCACTAAGATAGGTCATCTGCCGTATCCATGTCATCGTCCGCGTTGCCACTGGCGGATCCATCCTTACGACTCGTGCTCTCAATAGTATCATCTCCAATCTAACAACAAAATAATTTAAATTTAGAATCACATAATATTGTGTGTAATTATGTTGTACAAATATAATAAGTATACCTGTCTGCTACTCTCTCCACTACCAGTAACTGCCTTTTGAGTGGCCAAGAAGTTCAAAATCTGGCTTTGCACCCGAGTAGGAACCCGCCATCTACAAGATTTCATTATTTGCCTAGAAACCATCGCAAAAGTAGCAGTAGGCTGGATCACTCGCATAAGCTCCTCTTGAATATCCTCCCACATCTCCTCGGGAATCTGACCATCTAACATACTCATCACAGAGGAAACAAGCTGCATCGCCTGCTGAGTGCAATCCTCCTGCGGCATATAAGAGGGCCCCGATGGCATAGTCGATGGTGTTGAAATCGACGGAGGCTGGAATTGTGTAGACACCCTCTGAGCTCCAACTCCCATCCACCTGGTCCTCCCTTTTTTAGGAAGTCCACAAACTAGATGGCTCACATTATAATTCTGCTCTCTAGTCAGGGGCTCTTGGCTCTGTGCAACAACCTCAGAATATGTGTTTTCCAGAGCTTCCTAGAAGTCAAAAAAATAAATTTAAGAATTGGCCTTTCAAAAATAAAAGATATTTACCTGAACAAGTAAAATAAAAGTACATGTGAAGGGTGTTTTGTGCAACATAAAAGTACATGTGAAGAAGGGTGTTAAGTGCTAATAAATAGTTGAAGGGTGCTTTGGCTTGTAAGGTGATAGGAAAAGTTTTGTCATTAGCAATTCAAAGGTTTTCGAGAATAAAACCAAGTAGATCAATCATGTTACAATATGTTATTTCTTATGCATTGTTATATCCTAACAAGCAAGCCCCTCATACGAATGGGTCATGGTAACTCGGCTAATTAATAAGATGACCAAAAGAAGAGTGCAAACAATAAATTCCCAACATGATAACAGGCTAATAAGAGCTAAGATAATTAGTTAACCTGCATTTTCTTCGCCAATTCTAGCTTTTGTTTCCTATTCTCATCGTCATCGTACCCCTTCTTAAATTGAACCATCGTTCTCCTGTGCAGTTCTGGTAGTGGGATAAAGGGAGCGTTCTGAGATTTAAAAATATACTTATTAGTTTTATTTATTAAATATTCTAAGAAGCGGAGAGAATATACAATGATTATTAAAAGACTTTATACCGTTGTCCTACAAAATTGATCCTCAATCTGGGCAAATGAAGTAGTCCCCGTATGATGATCATAATCTTTTTTCCATCGATTAAGTTTATTTCTCCTACATTTTTCCTTCAACATGAACAAAGAGAATTTTAGTGCATGGTATAATATACAATGGAATATATCACTAGTTTCAGATAAATAACTTGATGATAATTAACTACTATACATATTTACCTGGTGCTCCTCTTGGCCCCACAATATTATAAGTGCAGCTAAGTGCTCAGGCTCAACCCTCTTATCTCGCTTGTATATCCTCTCCCAGTTGTGAGTGAAACAATCAAAGCATTTCTTCTTTATCTCATGTCTCCACTCCCGAAGAGAATGCTTGAACTTTCCCTGGTATCCAAATAAAAATTCCCACCCTACGGGATTGTCTTCGATGTTGAAATATCTCTAAAAAATAAAATATAGTTAAGCATGGACAATTGACAGAATTGAAAAATAATTGTGCTAAATGTAAGATTTACCCAACAATCTCGATATATACTCTCCAGGACATGAAATGGCTGCTCCCAAGCCTCGTAATAGGGATTCACATTATCACCCCTCTGTATCAAACATCCAAGGTATGAGCTGAAGTTATTAGCCCACTGTCCGGTTGGAATCCCATTATGTCCCCATCTCACAATTGCTCGAAAACCATCCGGTGGTAACTTTTTTTTAAAGTCACTTCCTTGGCGTCCTTTCTTCTGGTAAAGTTTTTCTCCTACAAAAAAAATAATAGATATATCAACACTTTTATTTAATCAATCTTAAGCTCTTAGAATTTACTAAAAAAGGAAGAAGAAAAATTCTGGAATTGATTAAGTTTTTGATCAAACTCACCAAATCTTTGTCTGATTTCATTTTTTGCATCAGACAAAATCTCATCAATCTGTGGGGCCCATTCATCTAATCTTTTTTTCGCAAGCATGTATTTTTCGTTCTGCTTGAGTCTGTACCCCTCTGCACATGCTGGTAAGGGCCCGCGCTCAATCCCAGGAATGTATGCTCGAAGTATAACTGGAGGATCTGCATATAATGGTATGTGAGTCGGCTCTTCCTCACCCTCACCTATAAAAATAAAAGAAATAAATTATCATTGTGCATATATCATGAATAAAAATACGTAAGTTAAACTAAGTTATACCTGACATCTCTCCTGAACTCGGAGGCTCTTCCTCAGTGGATTGGCTTGGCGAAAATAAATTAATATAACATAGATGCAAATTGGCTTGGTGAAAATAAAAACAATATGTATTGTTGTGTTACTAAATTTTTCATTTCACATCAAGTTTGTAGGCATTTGCAAGCTGAATATACAAAATAAGATATTACATATTTATATCGTCCAAAAGGTAATTGAGATACAAGTAGTGATATTAAAGTTTTTATTATACAATTTGCAAACTAAAAAAAGTTACATGAAGCCCGATTACAAATAATTGCTGTTTAGCTCCTATTAATGTCTGTGATAATATTTGGAATGTCTGTCCGAGTTGTTGGAGCATCCGTTTCAAACACTACGTTTTGAGGGTATGAGAATTCATCGATCGCTGTATTTGGCTCATTGAAGTTGTTTATATAGCTCTCGTCATCCTCTTCATTAGTGGAAGGTTGAATATAAGCCCTAGAATCCTTGTACAAGACAACCCACTCGTCTTTAACTGTAGGATCTTTCACATAGAAACATTGTCCCACCTGAGATGCAAACATGAATTTTTCATCACTATTAATTTCTTTATCGAGATTGACAATTGTAAATCCAAAGGGATCCTTTTGAGTCTTTGTAAAACACCAACGAATCATGAACATAATGTATTTATGTTCATTTGGACCACCATAGCCGTAGAATATCTCCACCACATCTTCCAACCTTCCATAATATGTCATATTATTTTCAACTGGATTCTGATCTCTTCTGTTTGAGAAACATTCCCGTGAGAAGGTAGCCATGACACCACTATTCTGGGTGACCTTCGTATCATCAACCTCCATTGTGTGAAATTTATAACCGTTAACATGATACCCACCATATTGAATTACAGCATAGTAAGGCCGCTTTGCGTGAACCTTCAATTCTTCTGATATTTGATTATTAAGGACAAGTTGTTCCTGGATCTAAATATATACAAAAATAAGCAAACTATTAAATCAAGACATTTCTAAGTTTTTTTCAATGAAATACAAATATCGCTAAATTTAACAATACTTACTTCTCTATTCAACCAAGCAGGGAATTCCTTCATATGCCTTTCTTTAATGTCATGTACAGCTGTACTACCGGTAACTTCATTCTTAAGTTTTTTCTGATGTTGCCTATTAATGTGCATAAATTTAATTATTATTGTCAAAATAAAAATTTTGTCAAAATAAAAAATTAAAGAGTAAATGGTATTAAAAAGAATTTTTAGATATTTTACCTCCGAAACTCCGAGAAGATTTCAAGATTATTTATAACATATGCATGCGATTGATCTAACAATATGTTAGAATAATTTTTGTTCAGCCCGCGAGGATAGAGAACTGTGTACTCCTTATTATCAACGGGTGCTTGAAGTTCAGTTTGTTCCCCTCTCATATAACGAGAGGCAAATAAGAGACACTCGCTTCTCACGTAACTTTCAGCTATTGAACCTTCTGGGCGAGCTCTGTTACGCAATTGACGCTTCATTGAACCCAAATATCTAAAAAAGGAATATTAATCAGATATAGATGTAAAGAAATTTACATTTAATAGATATAAATATTAATAGGTAACGATTAAATTTTTCTAAATACTAACCTCTCTATTGGATACATCCAACGATAATGGACTGGCCCTGCTATTGCAGCCTCCTCCGCGAGATGATGTGTAAGATGAACCATTATTGTGAAAAAAGATGGAGGAAAGAGCATCTCCATTTCACACATTATTTCAGAAATATTTTCTCCAAGTTTCTCAAAGTCACGGGCGTCTATAACTTTAGAACAAAGCTTTCTGAAAAATCCACAAAAATCAATAATAACCTTCACTATTTTTTTATTCTGCATAGTACTGCGTAGTGCCACAGGTAGCAATTGATGAAGAAGCACGTGATAATCATGAGTTTTAAGCCCTAATATTTTCCTTTCTTGCACCTGGACATAGTTCGATATGTTTGCGGAGTAACCCTCTGGTAACTTTATTGATTTGAGGACTTGACAAAATGTTTGCATCTCAACTTTCGACATTGTAATACGAGACGCAGGCAACTCTAATCGGTCATTTCCGACATTTTTTGGCTGCAGTTCCTCTCTAATGTTCAATGCAGTTAGATCTCGACGAGCTCGTAGATCATCCTTTGATTTATTAGCATCTTGCAACAGTGTGGACAAAAGATTATCACAAATATTTTTTTCAATGTGCATAACGTTCAAGTTGTGACTTATTTTTAGCTCGTTCCAATAGGGGAGTTGAAAAAAAATGCTGAATTTTGTCCATCCTGAAGGTAATTTTACGACTTCAGCCCCATCACTCACCACTTGTGCTTGTCTCTTTCGTTTTGGTATCCTTTTGTTAATACGCAAGTTCCTTACTCCAAGTAAATCTTCTTTCGAATAGCGCTTCTTTCCAAACCTGACGGCAGGGAACATCTCAACCTTCAGTCCAGAGTTGTTTTAACTCATCAATTAGCGGTTCTAAAAACACATCTATGTCATTGCTTGGTGCATGCTTGCCTGGTATCAATAATGAAAGTATCATATACGGTTGTTTCATGCAAAGCCAAGGTGGTAAGTTGTAAGGCATTAATACCACAGGCCATGTAGACCAACCAGAACTCATTATCCCAAATGGATTGAATCCGTCGCTAGGCAAACCTAGTCTAACATTCCTGCACTCATTCGCAAACCAAGGAAAAGTTCTATCCATATGCTTCTACGCCTCTGCATCAGCCGGATGTCTGATTTTACCATCATTAGTACGTTCTTCCATGTGCCACCTCATTTGCTTAGCAGTGTCTTTATTCATATACAACCGTTTTAGCCTTGGTATTAAGGGAAAATGACGCAGGACCTTTGCTGGAATCTTCTTTTGCTTAAGCATAGACCTTGTTGTCCCATGTGTTGAATAATTTTTGCGTTGTACCCACCGTGATACTCCACAAGTTGGACACTCCTGAAGATCTTTGTTATCTTTATAGTAGAGGATACAATCATTAGGGCATGTGTAGATTTTATTGTAATCAAGTCCTATAACAGAAACAATCTTCTTTGCGTTATCATAATTTTCTGGTATGCTATCTTTTCCATTTGGAATGACTTTTCTCAGCAACACAAGCAACATATTAAAATATTTATCAGCCATTCCGCTAAGAGACTTTATACGCAAAAGACGCAGCATAAATGATAACCTGGTGAACTCGGTGTAACCCTCGTACAGATCGTTTTCATTATCGGCTATTAATTTCATTATCTGCGCCAGCTCCTCATGATCAGTCACGCCTCCAGCATTTCCTGACTCGTCAGCATCCTCGGCATAATTAGATTGATCTATATTAGGAACTGTTAACATATCTGCAAGCATCGTATGTGTATCATCTATTCTCGTATCATCTATTCTCCCACCGGAAGTACCGATATCCGCCATCAGTTCCATTTCTTCAAGACATCCTTCCCCATGAAACGTCCAATATTTGTACTCCTCATGGAATCCTGATATTAAGTGTTTCTGTAAATCACTTTTATCCACTAACGCCCTATTTTTACACCAACAGCAGGGACAATACACGACATCACTATTTAACTTTCGTGGGTCTGCCAAGGCGTACTGTATGAATTGATTTATTCCATCTTTATATCGACTATCCATCCATCTATCAATACGAGGAATATCGATCCATGATTTGTCCGGAACTATCCTCATAGATCTATATGATATTAAGCATAATTAGGTAATGTTAAGTTTTATTAGTAACGCATCAAATTAAAGGTTGTATGATATTAACTTTCTTCACGACATCAGGGAAATTTTAATTATAATAATCTCGGAGGGAAAATTACCAGAACATAAATTATGTGGGAGTAAAATCTAACGCTCATATTTGAAATAAGACAATTTAACGGTTGTCATAGGAAATGGACCTATCCCATTAGGAATATAGTAGTGTCTACAACTACCTTTATATACTTAAAGCGTTTTTATTTCTTAAAAATTTCGGCAGCACCTACCCGCAGTTCTCCGAGTACACTGTGCGGATGTTATAATGCGTATCAATCATCGATAATAAATCGATTATAGATCGATACGCAAAACAACATACGCTTATTGTACACGGAGAACAATACGATACGTGTTATCGAAATTTATAAGGAATAAAAATGCATAAAGTACACAAAGATAGATGATACACTACTGTATTCCTAACCTGTACGAGAAGGGGACTCCTCCCCGGACAGATCTAATAATTATTGCATGTATATCATGCTCCTAACATAAATCACGTTATTCTCTTTAGATGTAAAAAGTATTTTCACATCCAACTAGAATTACGTGAGTTTATATCAGAAGAGATTCACATCCAACATTATTAGACGGGAAACTAGGGGTAACGACTTTCGATTCATAAATCATGATATATAACACAATAAAACTTGTAATTACCCACAAGAGAATAAATTAACCAAAAAAGAATAAAGACCTAGAGAGTAAATTAGCAGCTGGTCAACTGTATCATATGATGCAGGTTATCTGATAATTGTTCAAACTTAAGGTGGTAACTTTCTGATAACTATTGTTCTTAATGGACTTTTCTCTCAGAAAGGTGGAATTAAGGTAAGGTCAAAATCTGTTACCGAAGTTACTTATGTCGTTATTTTCTTCATGAACTTTTCTCTCAGAATAGCACTATCTCTGAACCAATTTAGAGATGAACTTCATACAAAAATTATTTCAGTAGTGATTGCACTTTAGACTAAAAACTGTCATGCTATATAACCACTTTATTACAGCATATGCTTAATTTTGTTTAAGTTTGTATGTTAAACTTTACAAATAAAATGAGACTCAACTAGATTACAGCTATTTGTAAATATCAGCCAGCTTGGTCATTTTACAACTAATTATTCGTTTTACAACTAATTATGTATAATTCTATACACAAAAATGCGACAATGACCAAAAATTACCGCTTGGATCTCCTGCAATGCAATCCAACAAAACGTAAGACTCACTTAGACCTCCTGCGCTGCAATCCAAGAAATCAGATCTCAAATTAGTAAAAACAACAAAACCTAAAATCAAAAAAAAAATAAAAAAAATCAAAGGAATCATACGCTGCTGACGGGTGAGGAGACGAGAGAGCTCAGGCGCCCACTGTTCGAGTCGGCGATGGGGCGGTGCGGCGGCGAGCTCCAAGGTCGTCGGTGAGCTTGATCGGGGCCACGGATGGTGGAGTCGAAGAGGGGGAGGGGAAGGTGATGGCGCGGGCTAGGCTGGCCGCGAGAGTGAGGTGTTCGCCGGCGGCGAGTGGCTGAGCTGAGAGAGGGGAACGAGGGCGCGCGGCGGCGAAGAAATTAGGTCGATCTGTGGAAAAATATTTCGTCAACGAGATTTATAGAGCAGACATCGCTGACGGGGTTCCCGTCAGCGATGTTTACAGCCCGTCAGCGATATTTTCATCGCTGACCGGAATGAAAATACACTGACGGGAACATCGCCGACGGGATTTCCCGTCAGCGATAAAAACAACGCTGACGGGAATACCCCGTCAGCGATGTTGCCGTCAAGGAAACCCCAATTTCCACTAGTGTATGCTTTGATGTGATGGTTAAGCTTGTTAAGCAAGTGCTACACAACTTGAAATGTTGGGTTGCTAAATTTTATTTAGGAAAATGATGGATGTCTAGATAGGATCCAGTATGCTCATTATGATGAGTTAATTTATTATGCATTCTCATGAAGCTATTAAATTCCTGCCGGCAGGTGGTTTTAAAAATATTTTTTAAATTTATTTTCTTATAAAAAATAAAATATTTTGATGTTTCAAAATGATTTTTATTTATGTTCATGGGAATTACAATTTAGGCACGAGCAAATAGATGAATTGTCTTTCTTAAAAGAGTTGCCTAAAATAAATGATACTGGAGGGGACTGAATGTAAGATATTATCTATTAAATATTAATCATATATTATGGAAGAGCTTTTATGAACAGTTAGTCGGATATGAATTTGATTGTTAAATTAAAATTATTAATTTGATTAATAATTGGTTCTCGATATGAGACCCAATTAGTCTCACTAATGTCATTAGAAGATGTATACATGCAATACAATTCTATTTCTATCCTTAATTGTTATGAATAAAGTTTTTGAACAAATTCTATTTCTATCCTTAATTGTTATAGATAAAGTTTTTGAACAAATCTATTACTATCTTTAATTATTATGGATAAAGTTTTTGAACAAATCTATTCTATCTTTAATTGTTATGGATAGAGTTTTGAATAATTATGAATTGTTTAAAATTAAAATATCTAACACTAGTCTAATCCAATAAATAGAGTTCATATGTAGTCTTATGGAGAGACAGAAAATCTTATGAAGATAATATGAAGAAGTAGAAATTTGAGAACCTATCTCTCAGTATTGCTCATCTTCGATGACGGGTGGATTTTAATTGGATGTTTTTTCTCTTGAGGAAGTTTTTTGAGATTGATCTCGGATCAGATTATTGTAGAAATTCGGAAAGCATTTTAGGTATAATTCTAGATTTTAATTAATTTTGATTAATAGTCATGATATGCTTTTTCCGCTACGTTGTATGTCACAAATCCAGCACACGTAACCATATTTATCTTGCTAATGATATACCAGAGCTTATCATAGCACTTTTTAATTAATTAGGAATTCTATGTTAATTTTAAAATTTATTTTCTTTTATTCTTTATGCGAGTAGATTCGATGACCTTCACTACTATTGGCTTTATTTACGGATGAACTTGAGCCTACAAACATCATTAATAAATCTGAGAGGAGCTAAATTAGATTTAGTCAATAAAGAAATGGATGAAAATGGTATGGATACAGTTCTCTTGGAGTTTTTATAAGGTTAAGAGGAGAAAGAGCCGTCGAAATTGAGTTAGAGTGAACATGATATATGTTAGAGAAAAAAGAAGTTTTTAATGGATTTGGGTTTCCACATTTTAAATAGTTATGAGTTAGAGCGAACATGATATATTTATTTAATTTTTTAATAGTGCATGTTTTTTTGCATCTAATTTACATAATCACTATTGCCTTGATATTTGTGATATTTTAGCCCAAACAGTTTAAACCTTTTTGGGAGCTTTGTTTGTTTTTTTTTTAAAATTAAAAATCTTTTCTGTCCGCTCTCCCCAAAATTTTCATCCTAACGCCAAAAAGTTTTATCCCCTAAAATTTCATTATCGCACCCTCTCAAATCCCTATCCCCTTCCACCTCCCTCATCTACCCGTCGAAGTCCAATCCCACCAACTCTTTTCGTCGTCTCTCTTTCCTCTTCAATCTCATCCCATCCCCAAACTCTAATCAAATTCCCTCCCAAACCCCTCCCCCCTCTTTTCCCCTCCTAAAATCAAAGACCTTGGCTCCCAGATCCTCCCTCACCCTAGAGGAGGTCCGCCACCGCGTCGTCTACCTCCAGGACAGCCTCAACGTCTCCACTGCTGCCTTCGCCCCGCTTTCGTCACCGCCGCTCCAGGTGCTGCCGACGCGGCCTCGTTCTTTTTATTGATGTACGATAAATTTCCAAAATGTATAGGTTCATAATAAAAATATGCATACATTAGGGGAAAAGGTGTATAGCCATGTTCTTTTTAGTATTTATTTACTGATTCATCAACTTTTGTTGCTATCTAACTCATTTATTCTTTGCTTTGCTGTTCGTGTTTTTGGTGCAATGATTCTTCAGTGTATTTAGGTAAGAGATAACATCTATGATCCAGCTCACAATTTTTATTGGTTCCCATTTTTCAGCAGAAGTTTATAAATTTGGCTTTGCATCAGGAAGCTATGTGATGGGGACATCCGGACTCATACACGAGATTTTCGCCGAGTTTATCAGCGTAGGAGGCGCAATATTTCAGCACTATGGTTTTAATTTCAAGTTGTAATAATTAGTTTGAATTTTGAATTTTTGAATTTCGAATTTTGATTTTTATTTGGTAGTTATTGAGCTGATTTAATGTAATTGGTTATGGGAGTGATTTGAGGGATTTAGGAGATATTCCAAAAACTGTAATTCCTACTTAAGAAACTCTTGTAATCAGAGAAAGGTAATTTTGGATGAATGAAAATTGATTTGCTTAACTGTGGTGTGAAACCCTAAGTTAATTGATTTTTCTTTTATCTTCAGCCGTCATTCTCTTCTTCACAAAATAAAACAAAAGAAAATCAAAATTCGATACTGTTCATCTTCTCCTCCAAGCAAACAATCAAACCCACAACGAAATCTACCAAGACCGGCGACCTTCCCCTTCGTCCGCCTCCACCTCCTCCGCTAAAAACGCCGCCTGACGCTCCGATCCCACCTCCAGCAACCGCCGGTCAGCACCACCCGACCAAGCGGCCGCTCTGCCACACATCATCCCACGCGCCATTGACCGGCACCTCCAGTCGTCGGCGTCTGCGCCAGGCCGCCGCCCGCTTCATCGCGCGTCACCGTCGTTCAGGCCGCCCCGCTTGCATTACCGCAGTCAACCGTCTGTCCAGGCGCGCCGCGCCGTTCACTCTGCTCTGGCCGTCCGCCTTTTGCTCTTCCCTGCAATGTTTTCTTTCTTTCCTCAGAACGAGTGAAGGGGAAGGAAAGATATTGAGAACAGATCCAGTTACTTAGACCCTTACATATTTGATTGGTTACTTTGGTCAGATCTGACCCGAATCAAAATAGTTCAGATCTGTTTAGTTTGGGTTCAGTTGTATTGATCTGCATTTGTGATTGTTCGACTCTGTTGTCCGTTGGTGTATGGCTGATCCTGATGCTGATGACGGAATCGTGCTAGATCCAGAGACCGGCATCGCAGATTTACAGCTTTCCCCGTGGTTTGATTATCAGTCATTCGAGAGCGTGCCCGAGTACGTGGAGTGTGTGACCCATCAGATCGTTGACAGCGTAGAGAGTAGCTTGGGAATCAGTTCGTGGCATCGGCGTTTCCATCCAGATACACCGCTCCATCCGAATTACGCCGCCCTCGGTGGAGAGCTTCCACCCCTCCTTTTTGGCGTATACGAACCACCTCCGGAGGAGCCTCCCGTCGAACCAGTTCAACCCGACGAAGGTCCAACTTTCTTTCGCCCAATTATTTACGGAACTGCTATTGCTTGCATGTTGCTATCAATATTATTATCGATCGTATTTGTGCTGTATTTAGTTTGATTAAGTGAGCGAGCGAATCTGTTGCTAAGTACTTTTACTTATCTAAATATTACAATTTGAACTGTATTGAGAGAACGAAGCATTACATTTATTTTCTGGATCATTTACAAAGATTTGAACTTAGTACATTGCAACTTCTGGCTTAAAATCCATTGAAAGCTACACTTTATTCTTGAGCTCCCTGCCTAGATCGATCGCTGATTTGGCGAAGCATTACTGTTGTTAATCTTCATACCTGCATCACATTGTTTCACATCATTTTTGGTATCAGAGCCCCAGGTTCTAGGTTAGGAAATTTGTTGAGTCTTTATTAAAAAAAAAAGTCATCTCATTTAATTTTTTGCACCCATTCATATCAACTAGTTGCTAGCGCATGCCCACTCGCACTGGTCTACACTATCGATTAGGAGAGTCCAGTGAACCAATTAGTGAGTCCAGCATGTCAGGCAGTGCAAATCCCGAGTTCGCCGAAATTCTTAAACAAATCGCTGAGCTAGCAGGAGCGATAGGTAACTTAGCCCAAGAGAGTAGAGCTACCAATGAAAGGATCACTAGGATCGAGGAAACACGTGTTGCAACCCTGCCGCTGCAAGATCAAGGTTATCAGCATATCGCCCCACCGCTGCAAGGTCAAGGCTATGGAAACTTCGTTCAACAACCCCCACATCAACCGGTACCTGATTCGGATGCGCTATACCTGAGGAGTATTAAGATCAACGCCCCAACCTTTGATGGCAAGCTCGACCCACAAGCTTTCTTGGACTGGCTGAGAGCATGGATCGTTATTTTGATTGGTACGCCCTGACGGAACCCCGAAAGGTTAAGTTCGCCGCTATGAAACTTACCGGACCTGCTTGCCAATATTGGACCAACCTCGAAACGTTGATGCACATTAGAGGCGAGTTACCAATTACCACATGGAGAGAAATGACCAACGAACTTAAACAGAAATACCTTCCGCCATCATTTTATCATCGATTGCTAGATAAGTGGCATCGTCTCACTCAAGGCACCAAATCCGCAAAATATTACGTTGCACAATTTGACGAACTGTTCACTCGATGCAACACTATTGAACAAGAGGCGCCAATGAAATTATTGTCGAAGTTTAGAGCTAGATTGAGAAATGATCTGCAAACCGAACTCTTTGCTCGGGGAGTAGACAACCTTGAAAAAGCTTATGCGTTAGTCCAGGATCTAGACGAATCAAAATCCCATCAATCTTATAGGAGTCAGGATTTTAGAAATCATTCTTCCCAACCTTCTCGTGCCACTACTTCTAGTCATCCTCCGAGTCGATCTAATCCCAGTTCTTCCCAGTCTAAAGTCGATTCCAAAGGCAAGGAGCCGGAGAAAGATTTCTCCAAGATTGGCGCTCACGTCAAGTGCTACAAATGCCAAGGGTATGGGCATGTTTCTGCGAACTGTCCGACCCGTCACAAGGTTGCTATCATCGATGGACAATACGAATACGAACCTGAACCTGACAGTGACGAGTTTGTCCATCAAGTTGACGATGATACCGATGATTTCGAGGATGATGCTGATGATACTATCTTGAGTTGTCTTAGACAAATTGAAACTCCTACTGTATCAGTTGTCAGATGCGCCATCTCTCAACCCAAGGCTGTTGATGATTGGAGACGTACTTCCATTTTCCACACGTTCACAAAGATTGGTGATAAAAATTGTAAAGTGATCGTGGACAGTGGAAGTTGCATTAACGCGGTCTCCTCAGCCGTGATCGCTAAGCTTGGTCTCAAGGTTGTACCCCATCCTAATCCATACAAGGTATCATGGATTAACGACACCGCCCTCAATGTCCAAGAGAGATGCCTAGTCCCTCTTCAATTTGCCATTTATAAGGACAAGGTTTGGTGCGATGTTCTGAAAATGGATGTGGGTCAGGTTATTCTTGGAAGGCCATGGTTATTCGATAATGATGTGCATATTTTCGGGCGATCCAACATGCTATTGTTTGAGCATGACGGAAAAAAGGTCAAGATCCTTCCCGAATCCCAATGAGCATGCAGAGTTGAAAAGGCAAGTTGATGAGCTATTGAAGAAGGGCTTTGTGAAAGAAAGCATGAGCCCTTGTGCGGTTCCCGCATTACTGACGCCAAAGAAAGACGGAACATGGCGTATGTGTGTGGATAGTCGTGCGATTAACAAGATCACAGTGAAATACCGTTTCCCATTCCACGGTTGGATGATATGCTTGACCTTATGTCTGGAGCTACTATCTTTTCTAAGATTGATCTAAAGAGTGGTTACCATCAGATTCGCATCCGTCCCGGTGATGAATGGAAGACCGCTTTTAAGACCAAAGATGGATTGTACGAATGGATGGTCATGCCCTTTGGGTTGACTAATGCTCCGAGCACCTTTATGAGAGTGATGACTCAAGTACTCCGCCCCTTCACTGGAAAATTTTTGGTTGTGTACTTTGACGATATCCTTATTTACAGTAACTCTCGTGAGCAGCACGTGGACCATCTGCGTCAAGTCTGTGCCGTGTTGAGAAAAGAGCAACTTTATGCTAATCCTAAGAAATGTACTTTTCTTACACAGCAAGTCATTTTTCTAGGATTCGTGGTCTCGTCTGAAGGAGTATCCGCTGACCCTGAGAAAGTCAGAGCTATCAAAGAATGGCCCGAACCCAAGAGCATTAGAGATGTTCGAAGTTTTCACGGACTCGCTACTTTTTATCGTCGGTTTATCAAGGGTTTCAGTACCATCATGGCCCCTATTACCGATTGCTTGAAGAAAGGTGAGTTCGAGTGGTCAAAAGCTGCTACCAAGGCATTTGAAGAGATCAAGCAAAGGATGTTGCAGGCTCCTGTTATACGCCTGCCCGATTTTTCTAAAGTCTTCGAAATTGCATGCGATGCCTCTGGTATTGGAATAGGTGGAGTCCTATCTCAAGAAGGACATCCCGTTGCTTACTTCAGTGAGAAGCTTAATGACACTAGGCAACGTTATTCCACCTATGATAAAGAGTTCTATGCGGTGATACAATCTCTTCGACACTGGCGTCACTATCTGCTCCCACAAGAATTCGTCATATATTCTGACCACGAAGCTCTTCGATATATTCACTCCCAAAAGAAATTGAACGCTAGACATGGTCGTTGGGTTGAGTTCCTCCAGGATTATACCTACACGATCAAACATAAAGCGGGAGTAGAAAATAAAGCCGCCGACGCACTCAGTCGTCGCATGCACCTCCTCTCCACTTTGAGTGCGGAAGTTATCGGTTTTGAGAAAGTCAAAGACCAATATGAATCGTGCCCTGATTTTAGCGAAGTTTATACTTTGCTAAATGATGGAGTGATCCGTGAAATTGATGGCTTTCTCCTGAAGGATGGATATCTCTTCCATTTTCGCAAGTTGTGTATTCCTGACACCTCCCTGAGAGAATTCTTAATTTGGGAATTACACGCTGGAGGCCTTGCAGGACATTTTGGAAATAACAAGACTGTTGAGGCAGTGGAAAGTCGCTTCTATTGGCCAAGTATGAAACGAGACGTTGTTAGACTAGTGAGTAGATGTCACATCTGCCAATTGGCAAAACAACGTAAACAGAACACTGGTTTGTACACTCCTCTCCCTGTGCCAAATTGTCCATGGCAGGATGTTAGTATGGATTTCGTGTTAGGACTCCCGAAAACGATTAGAAAACACGATTCTATCTTTGTTGTTGTGGACCGCTTCTCCAAAATGGCCCACTTCATACCATGTTTCAAAACTTCCGACGCTTCTCATGTGGCTAAGCTATACTTCAACGAAGTTGTTAAACTGCACGGGCTTCCGAAAACAATCGTGTCAGATAGGGATGTTAAATTTACAAGTTATTTCTGGAAAACCCTTTGGCACAAAATGGGAACTAAACTTCAATTCTCTACGGCCTTTCATCCCCAGACTGACGGTCAAACTGAGGTAGTCAATCGGAGCTTAGGTAACCTTTTGAGATCGCTAGTTGGTGAGAATCTTAGGAGTTGGGATCAACATTTGCCTACTGCTGAATTTGCTTATAATAACTCTGTTAATAGGTCTACAGGTGTCAGTCCAGCTGAAGTCGTGTATGGTTACAAACCTAGACAGCCTATAGATCTTGTCCCCGTGTCTGCACATCATAGAGTATCTGAGTCAGCATCTGCATTTGCATCTCGCATTCATGACTTGCATAAAGACATCAGTAAGAAGATCAATGACAGCAATGCTAACTATAAAATGCGAGCAGATCTAAGAAGAAAGTTTAAAGAATTTAATGTTGGTGATTACGTGATGGTTCGGATACGTCCGGAACGGTTTCCTCCGGGAACTGTTAAAAAGTTGCATGCGCGAAGTGCAGGACCTTTTAAAATTCTCAAGAAAATTAATGATAATGCTTATGTTCTCGACCTTCCCGAAGGTTTTAATATTGGTTCGACTTTTAATATTGAGGATTTAGTAGAGTACAAAGGCCCACATTTTAACCCTGACAACCCACTGGTTGATGAGCCTACCCCTGAGCCTATTTCTGAGAGCTCCCCTTTACCTCCACTTCCCCAGATATCACCCACTTATACAGCACACGACATTGATACTATTATTGATGATAACATTGTTTCTACTAGCAATGGTGGTATCCGCAGGTATTTGGTACGTTGGAAAGGACGACCCGAGTCAGAAGAGGCTGGATCCAGATCTTCTTGAGCAGTATGATAGCCGTTCTGATTTACACTCGACAGGGTCGAGTTCTCTCCCACCCGGGAAGAATGATGGGGACATCCGGACTCATACACGAGATTTTCGCCGAGTTTATCAGCGCAGGAGGCGTAATATTTCAGCACTATGGTTTTAATTTCAAGTTGTAATAATTAGTTTGAATTTTGAATTTTTGAATTTCGAATTTTATTTTGATTTGGTAGTTATTGAGCTGATTTAATGTAATTGGTTATGGGAGTGATTTGAGGGATTTAGGAGATATTCCAAAAACTGTAATTCCTACTTAAGAAACTCTTGTAATCAGAGAAAGGTAATTTTGGATGAATGAAAATTGATTTGCTTAACTGTGGTGTGAAACCCTAAGTTAATTGATTTTTCTTTTATCTTCAGCCGTCATTCTCTTCTTCACAAAATAAAACAAAAGAAAATCAAAATTCGATACTGTTCATCTTCTCCTCCAAGCAAACAATCAAACCCACAACGAAATCTACCAAGACCGGCGACCTTCCCCTTCGTCCGCCTCCACCTCCTCCGCCTAAAACCCCCCCGCGCCGCCGCCCGCCTATTCCTCTTTCCCCTGCAGCGCCTCTTTCTTTCCTCAGAACGAGTTAAGGAGGGGAAAGATATTGAGAACGGATCCAGTTACTCAGACCCGTATCTATTTGATTGGTCACTTTGGGTCAGATCTGACCCGAATCAAAGTGGTTCAGATCTGTTTATTTTTGGGTTCATTTGTATTGGTCTGCATTTGTGATTGCTCGATTCTGTTGGCCGTTGGTGTATGGCTGATCCTGATGCTGATGACGGAATCGTGCTAGATCCAGAGACCGGCATCGCAGATTTACAGCTTTCCCCGTGGTTTGATTATCAGTCATTCGAGAGCGTGCCCGAGTACGTGGAGCGTGTGACCCATCAGATCGTTGACAGCGTAGAGAGTAGCTTGGGAATCAGTTCGTGACATCGGCGTTTCCATCCAGATACACCGCTCCATCCGAATTACGCCGCCCTCGGTGGAGAGCTTCCACCCCTCCTTTTTGGCGTATACGAACCACCTCCGGAGGAGCCTCCCGTCGAACCAGTTCAACCCGACGAAGGTCCAACTTTCTTTCGCCCAATTATTTACGGAACTGCTATTGCTTGCATGTTGCTATCAATATTATTATCGATCGTATTTGTGCTGTATTCAGTTTGATTAAGTGAGCGAGCGAATCTGTTGCTAAGTACTTTTACTTATCTAAATATTACAATTTGAACTGTATTGAGAGAACGAATCATTACATTTATTTTCTGGATCATTTACAAAGATATGAACTTAGTACATTGCAACTTCTGGCTTAAAATCCATTGAAAGCTACACTTTATTCTTGAGCTCCCTGCCTAGATCGATCGCTGATTTGGCGAAGCATTACTATTGTTAATCTTCATACCTGCATCACATTGTTTCGCATCACTATGATTCTGAGGAGAAGGCGGCAAGGGCACATGATCTTGCAGCTCTTAAGTACTGGGGTCCAACCCCAAGTGCTAAGCCCAACTTCCCCGTGAGCTTGCTACTCATGTAATCTTTCATTTTCTTTTCTTTTTATGATGTTTTATTTTTATGGTGTTTTATTGGCTAGCATATACTTCTCTACATGCCTGCTATCTCTAATCATCAAGATGATTGGATCAGGTCTCTGATTATGAGAGAGAATTAGAAACAATAAAGAACATGTCACGTGATGAATATGTTGCTCATGTTAGAAGTTATCCCCTCATGAAGCAAAATTTTCTCTGTTAGTATTTGATTTTTTTCTTGACTCTGTATAAGTATCCAGTAGTACCATTGCACCTTATAACATTTTATAATGCGGATGAACCTTATAACATTTTAAATTATTAAGCACGTCACAAGCGACATCATTATTTTTTAGCATTGATAATGCAATGACAAAGAATTTGTTCAGAGACTTGAATCTTAACCTGTTGGTCATCTTCATTCTGCTCAATACTGACTATTAAGATTTTTTTTCTTAAGTGAATCATAATTTCAAATATATATTATTATTTAGAATTTAGTTCTAATATCATACGAAACATATGAATTCCTGCTTTATTTAAATTATTAACAATAGTGATATGCACTGTTTATACGATCAGATTATTATACAAAATATAGACAGCATGTATTTAGCCATGAAATGTATAATTGTGCTTTCTCTTGTTTAAAGTAAATTCCACACTTAATTTTTTAAATACTTCATTTCAATATCCATTAAGATCTCTGGTATTAACAAAAAATTTATTGACAATTTGCAGGAAAAACTATAAAGCCTCCCCATTGCATTTGTTAGAGGAAGGTCACTGAACCAGGTTGTTTGCACATGACTAACACTAGAACAATATTCGTTGCGCAACGTCTCATTGAGTGTCCGTTCTTAAAGAAGAGTCTTCTTGATCGATATATGTAGCTATCACTAAGTTGGCGTTTGTCGAGCATGAAACTCGTGGCGGTGGAGAGGTATATATGACATGACATATATGTTTTTATTATGATTTTTGAATATATATATATATCTTGTTCTTATATGTATGTAGTTTTAGATTGTGTTAAGACATGTTATGACTTTTGAATTTTACCTACATATATTATATTTGTAATTGTATTTCTTAGTGAATGAATATTGTTTGAGCATGCGAGATGTGTTATGATTGTGATTATTGGATGAATATTGTTTCATATTGTGGATTGGTGGATGATGGGTGAGTATTCATTTGGAATGTGAATATATGTAATGGTTGATTTTATGATATATTGTTAAATATTGTTATTGGATTGATGTGGATAGATGCTATATGTGTATTCATGTCTAGGAGGCTACCAGAAATTATAAATTTTTTTTACGTGCATATGTACATTGGCGACGGGGCAATCCGTCGCCAATGTTTAAAACATTGGCGACGAATTGCCCCGTCGCCTATAAGCATTGGTGACGGGTTGCCTCGTCGCCAATGTTTTAAACATTGGCCACGTATTTCCCCGTCTCCAATAATCATTGGCGATGGGTGACAACCTGTAGCCAAAGATTTCCATCGCCAATGTTCATCCGTCGCCAATGCGTTTTGGTGATAGGTTTCCCCGTCGCTAATACTTATTGGCGATGGATCCTATACCGTCGCTAATGTGTATTGGTGACGGCTTTTTTGGTATTGGTGACGAATTTCCCCGTCACCAATACACAGTTTTTTACTAGTGCCTCTTGTGTTTCACAAATCAGTAAGTTCAATAAATAAAATATAATAAATATTTTATTTAATTAATTAATATGCTATATGTGTGTATGCATGTATGTATGTGTATATGTTCATGTATATATATGTGTGCGCATGTTTGCATGTATTTAATTTTATTTAATAATAAAATTATATTATTATATAATTTACGTCCTCAAAAAATGGATTAATGTGAAAATAATACTGTAACTAATATACGTATCTGTAACTAATTTTCTAAATTTAATTTTCATTTATAAAAATGTTAGAAATTTATTAGTAATAATGACATAAATAGAAAATTCTTATTATATACAATAACAAATTTTATGATTTAAAGCAGGGTTGTTTGTATATATACCCCTTTATATCATGAGTATTTATAAAACTACCCTCCAAATCTTAGTATTTGAATAACTACCCTTTAAAATCAATAATTTTGGAAAAAATACCCTCAAAACAATTAATTGTAACCTTTGATAGACTAATTTGTAATTGAAATATAAAAAACTATGAGTAGAATCATCAAAATTTTAGCACTAAGTTGATGATTTGTTGATTTTAATGATACTTTTTCATATATTTGATGGTCTGGGGGCTAGTTTTGTAAATTCTAAGATTTCGGAGGGAATTTTTAGAAATACCAATGATTTAAGGGGTCTGTATTAAAATAACCTTTTAATGTAATATCAGTAATATATATTATAAATGTTAAGGAAATTTATGAATAATTTGAGAATATAAAATCATAAATAATCAGAAAGTCGTATGGTGAGCAATAACAATTTTTTAGATAACTAGTTCAGTCAAGAGAAGCGCATCTTCAATATGTTCAAAGTTCTAGCTCAAACAGTTACCGTGAAAAAGATTCCATGTTCAACTGATTAAAAATACTTCCCTGGTCTAAACGTAACAAAAGCATGAAGTCAGCTATGACGTGGTATAAAACCGCCATGAACTAGTCGCATGAACCGTGATCTTAGATTCCATTTTCATAATAATTTATTTTGATTTAGCCTACAACTTCGATGCTTTATGAAGATTTGTTGGAGCAAGGGTGGCATATCTGTAAATAATTTCCTTAAAAATAGCTCTCATATTTCTAGGTAGATAGATTTGACGGTTAGGAGGTGTTCCACACCCAAAATTGTTAACTATAGGTAAAAAGGTTATTTTAGGAAATACAATTTAGGAGAGAAACATAATTTATGAATAGTTAGAATTCTCCAATTCACGTTACAATTTTTTACCGCGCTAACAAGTCATGCTCCACACTTTCCTGTAGAAAAAAAAAGCTCCTCTCTTGAAGATAACGCTCCGCACTCTCCGTCTCCAAAAAATCTCGTGAAGGGAACGCCATGAAAGGTACTCTCATCTTATTCTTTTTTAAAAAAATTTAATTATATAATATGATGTGGTGGCTTTAGTTGCAGCAACTTATGCTTAAAAATTTTTAATTATTTAGTTTGATGTAGTCGCTTTCGTTGCAAATGATGTAGTCCTGCGCTTTCGTTGCTTTCGTTGCAGATGATGTAGTCGCTTTCATAGCAACAACTTACGTGTAAAATTTTTAATTATATAGGATGATGTAGTCGCTTTCATAGCAGCAACTTACGTGTAAAATTTTTAATTATATAGGATGATGTAGTCGCTTTAGTTACTAAATTAAAAACATAATCTCCATGTTTATAAGCTAATTTATCAAGTCGGCTAAAATTTTTACTATAGAAGTTCTTACAGTTTGCATGCATGCACTATCTCTATCACACATGAACACTATATAGAAGTTCTTTCTTCTCTCTCTGATTTCTTGTCTTTTTTTTTCCTTTTTGTGGGGCGAAACAAAGGCGGTGATCCCCTTGGCTGATTTTTTTTTTCTTTCGCTGCATTTAGTTAGTAGTTTAGGATAGAAAGTAGGTAGAAAGTTAATTTTGAAAGACTAAAATATCCTTTTGTTATGTTAGCTCATTTGTTATTTTTGTTAATTTAAAAATTAAAAAAAACTATTTTTGAAGCACCGAAGCAAACCTCTTTGATTTATACTAGAGCTTATGCACTCATTACAGTTCTGTTGTATTTTGTTGCTGTTGGATAGCAGATTCCTAATCTATTTTGGTTTAGGATTCCAAATCTATTTTGGTAACATGAGGTTATTAGGATCCCTAATCTATTTTGGTAATAGGTTATTAGGATTCCTAATTTGATTTGGCTTTTGGTTTAGAATTCCTATTATGTTTATGATTTTAGGATTTCTATATATATGGAACAATTGAAGGAGAGAATAGGTGAGAATTAGCATTGTTTTGAGCACTTTGAGAGGGAGATATTCTGAGAGAGTTGAGAGCTTTGGTTAGGGTTATATTTGAGTGATTTTGTGAGTTGTAACTCGTTGTATTTCTCCTCCATATAGTAAAATCTCCCCATCCTCTCCCCGTAGACGTAGGCAATTGCCGAACTACGTATATCTCTGTGTTTGGTTTGATTTTTCGTAGTTGGCTTGGTTTGTGCAAGTGTGTGGCATTCTTCTTCCGTGATCTCAAGTTCGTTGTGTGTGCGTGCAACGCTTCCGCATAGGCACGCGACAAGTGATATCAGAGCTCAGATTTCAAATCTAGGGTTTTGGATTAGGTGGAGGAAGATTCAGTTGGAAGCTTGGTTCTTGGAGTTCTGGGCTTTGGTGGAGTTAGGGTTTGAAGTTGCCGTTGAAGATCTCGCTTTCCTCGTGTAGTTAGGAGTTCTATTTGGAATCCAATCTATGGTTCAGTTGGGTAACTTCTAAATTCTATAAAGTTTGAATCTTTCTTTGCAATTTGGAGTTTGTGATTATGGGTGAAGAAGTTGGTGAAAGCAGCAAGATGACGGGTACAGTTCAGCAAGATGACGGGTACAGTTCAAGTGGGTTTTCAGAACACTAAGATTAGTGTAGTGAAATATGACGGTGAAATCAGTGTTGGTTTGTGGATGAGCGACGTACAGGATGCGCTCAATGCTCAAAAATTGGAGGAGACCATCATGGTCGATGTGAGGCCACCTAAATATGAAGAGTCGGTATGGGAAAAGATGAATATGAACGCTTGTGGGGTGATCAGGTTCTGTTTGGAACAGGAGCTAAAATATGATGTGATTGGGGTAACATCTGCGATGAAGATGTGGGAAATTCTCAACAATAAGTATCTTACGAAGAGTGTTGAGAACAGGTTGCATTTGCTGTGTAGGTTATTCAGATTCCAGATGTCCCGAGGCACCTCGCTTGTGGCTCATGTGAACAACTACACTAAGTTGTTGTCGGACTTGGCGAACGTGGATGAGAAGATCATGGATGAGTACAAGGCTATTATTCTTTTGGGCTCCTTACCGGATGAGGAGTATGATACCTTCGTGCTTACGTTAGTGAACGAGAGATCTTCTATCACTTATAGTGAAGTGACTAACGCATTGATGAACTACGATTTGAGGAGGAATGATAAGGAGACTTCCCGCCCTAGTACTTCAGGAGAGGCCTTGTCGACGAGAGGTAGAAGCCCATATCAAAAAGGTGGTAATAGAGGAAGGTCAAAGTCAAGAAGTCGCCACCAATTAGCAAAGAACTAATGTGCATTCTGCAAGGAACATGGACATTGGAAGAGAGACTGTCTGAAGCTCAAGGAGAAGGAGGATAGCAAGAAAAAGGGCCCGAAGGCCAATGAGGTGAACGTTGTGAAAGGCGATGATTCCGATGATTCGTGTTTTTCTCTTTTGATTACTCCGGAGGTGAACCATTTGGATGCATCGGATTGGATGATTGATTCTGGCGCTACTTATCATGTGACTCCTAGACGAGATTGGTTTTCATCATTTGAGAGACTCGACGGGGGTGTTGTTGTCATGGGAAATGATCAATCCTATAGCATTTATGGGATAGGTACTGTGAGGATTCGGATGCACGATGGAGTAGTCCGTGAGTTGAACGAGGTGAGATTCGTTCCTCAACTGAAGAAGAATCTTATCTCAGTTGGAGCTTTGGAGGCGAAGGGATTCAGGGTGACCTTTGAGGATGCTGTAGCGAAGGTTACTAAGGGATCTTTGGTGGTGATGAAGGGAGTCCGCAGTCATAATTTATACTATCTGAAGGGGAGCACCGAGAATGGCCAGGTTGCTTCGGCTATTTCAGAGGCGGACACGAACAGACTTTGGCATTACAAGCTAGGGCACACAGGTGAAAAGTCACTGCAGGCATTGTGCAAGCAGAGGCTATTGAAGGGAGCCAAGAGTGGTAAAGTAGAATTTTGTGAGCATTGTGTACTTGGCAAGAAGACAAAGGTGAAGTTCGGGATGGCCATTCATAGGACGAGGGGCATCTTGGACTACGTGCACACAGATGTTTGGGGTCCCACCAAGACGACATCACTTGGTGGTCGACATTGGTTCTTCACGTTCGTTGATGACTATTCTAGGTGATGTTGGGTGTACACCATGAAGCATAAGGGTGAAGTCCTAGATTTATTTGTGGAGTGGAAGAAGAGATTAGAACTGCAGACTGGGAGAAAGATCAAGACGTTGCGATCCGACAACGGCGGCGAGTATACTTCAAACCCCTTTCAGCAGCTATGTCGAGACGAGGGCATAGAGAGGCACTTAACAGTTAGTCATACACCACAGCAGAATGGGATGGCGGAGAGGTTAAATCGATCTTTGCTGGAGAAGATTCGATGTTTATTGGCGTATAGTGGCTTGGAGAAGATCTTTTGGGCTGAGGCACTTTCTTATGCGAGCCACCTCATTAATAGGCTGCCTTCATCTGCGATTGAGGAGAAGACCCCTATGGAGATGTGGTCGGGAGAGACAGCACATGACTATGACCAGCTTAAGGTATTTGGTTATCCTGCATATTATCATGTTAAAACTGATAAGTTGGAACCTCGAGCTAGGAAGGCCATATTTGTAGGATTCAAGCATGGTGTCAAGGGATACAAGCTTTGGGATCCAGTTGATAAGGAAATTGTGTTGAGTAGGGACGTCACATTCGATGAGGCTTCTATCTTGAAGCTTCCCAGCTCTCATCAAGTGGAGAGCGACCCGACAGAGGAGATATCACAGGTGGTGGAGATTGATGCAACTCCACAGAGTCCAGATGGTGCAGTATCCATTAGAGTGCCGACTGAGGTGACACCAGGCGAGCACGATGGTGATATGGAGGATACGGGTACTCATGAGCAAGATCTGGGACCGATAGCTCAGGTTCAGGATTCTATTGCGGTTCGGAGACAGAGGAGAGACATACGGGTGCCAGCACGGTATGTCGACACCGTTGCATATGCACTTCCGGTGGAGAGTATCGATGAGATGATACCTACTACTTTCAGAGAGGCCGAGCAGAGTTCGGAGGCTGATTCGTGGCAGGTTGCTATACAGGAGGAGATGGAGTCTCTTCATAATATCAATACATGGGAGCTTGTTGAGCTGCCAAAGGGGCAGAAGGCGATTGGGTGCAAGTGGGTGTACACGAAGAAGGAGGGCATTGAGGGCACTCCAATGAGGTTCAAGGCTTGGTTGGTTGCGAAGGGCTATGCACAGGAGGAAGGTATTGATTACAATGAGGTTTTCTCTCTGGTGGTGAAGTATTCTTCGATTCGGATTCTGCTAGCTTTGGTGGCACAATATGGATTAGAGTTAGATCAGTTGGATGTGAAGACGACATTTCTTCATGGTGATCTTGATGAAGAAATATATATGACTCAGCCATTGGGATTCCGAGCTGCAGGGAAAGATAAGTTGGTTTGCAGGTTAAAGAAATCGCTATATGGTTTGAAGCAATCTCCTCGACAGTGGTATAGGCGATTCGATGGATTTATGCTTGGTCATTCGTACACTCGGAGCCAGTTTGATCCTTGCGTGTATTTTCGCAAGTTGAGAGGAGGTGCGTATATTTATTTGTTACTTTATGTCGATGACATGTTGGTTGCCTCTAGTTCCATGTCAGCTATAAATGAGTTAAAAGTTTAGCTATCGAATGAGTTTGAGATGAAGAACTTGAGCGAGGCGAAGCGCATTTTAGGGATGGAGATCGGCAGAGACAAGAAGAAGGGCAAGATTTGTTTGACACAGGTGGCTTATTTGAAGAAGGTTCTATAGCGATTCCATATTAGCATGGATACGGAGCCAGTTGGTGTACCTTTGGGAGCCCATTTAAAGCTTTCAGCTGGCCTTTCATCGAAGTCAGTTGAAGACCGTGAGTTGATGACGAAGACTCCATATGCGAGCGTAGTTGGGAGCTTGATGTACGCGATGGTATGTACGAGGCCGGATTTATCACAGGCGGTGAGCATAGTGTCGAGATGCATACACGATCCAGGAGTGGGTCATTGGGACGCCGTAAGATGGATTTTGAGGTACATTCGAGGTACGCTCAATGTTGGTTTGGTTTATGAGCGGGACACTACAGGTGGGCAGTTGTGCATTGGATATGTTGATTCAGATTATGCCGGGGATTTGGATAAGCGTCGGTCTACTACGGGATATGTGTTTACTTTGATCCGTGCGCCGGTGTGTTGGAGATGCACCTTACAGTCTACGGTGACTTTATCTACGACGGAGGCAGAGTATATGGTGGTTACAGAGGCTGTGAAGGAGGCTATTTGGCTTCGAGGACTTTTGGAAGAACTTGGTATATCGCAGCGGTCCGTCACTATTCATTGTGATAGCATGAGTGCTATCTATTTGGCGAAGAATCAGGTTTTTCATGCGAGGACGAAGCACATTGACGTCCGTTATCACTTCGTTCGAGATGTTCTTGAAGATGGCGATGTGGAGATTGTGAAAGTCCACGCAAAGGATAATCCGGCGGATATGCTCACTAAGGTGGTTCCGAGCAACAAGTTTGATCATTGTCGAAACTTGTTGCACATTCGTGATTGTTGAGGCCATTAACGGCCATTTGGGTTAACTACGGGCGGCTTGATCCATTGGGAGAGGGGGTACGTAGGCAACCACATTGGTGCAGCCGAGTTTAGAGAGACGACACATTGGTGCTCATGTTGGTGTCGGCTCAGTGTTAGGAACACTTCGCCGAGGTGGAGAATTGTTGGATAGCAGATTCCTAATCTATTTTTGTTTAGGATTCCTAATCTATTTTGGTAACATGAGGTTATTAGGATTCCTAATCTATTTTGGTAATATGTTATTAGGATTCCTAATTTGATTTGGCTTTTGGTTTAGAATTCCTAGTATGTTTATGATTTTAGGATTTCTATATATATGGAACAATTGAAGGAGAGAATAGGTGAGAATTAGCATTGTTTTGCGCACTTTGAGAGGGAGATATTGTGAGGGAGTTGAGAGCTTTGGTTAGGGTTATATTTGAGTGATTTTGTGAGTTGTAACCCGTTGTATTTCTCCTCCATATAGTGAAATCTCTCCATCCTCTCCCCGTGGACGTAGGCAATTGCCGAACCACGTATATCTCTGTGTTTGGTTTGATTTGTCGTAGTTGGCTTAGTTTGTGCAAGTGTGTGGCTTTCTTCTTCCGTGATCTCAAGTTCGTTGTGTGTGCGTGCAACGCTTCCGCATAGGCGCGCGACAATTGCAACTGCCTTCTTTTTGCAAAGACAGTTATACAAATAAATCACATTTTGTTAAAATTAATATTAGTGGTTTATGGGATTGTATTATTTTTAAGAAAATATTTTTCTGATATAGACTCTCCAACTTAAATGTTTTATTGAATTTGCCTTCCAAATCATTATAATTTTAAATTTTCCATTCAAAATTATTTCATGTACTCAACTTTACGTACCAATCTGTTTAGTTTCTGTATATTTTTATCACCTTTTAACTTAAAATTTACTTACACACCCTTATTTTAAATGTTTTGTAAAATTAGTAAAATATTTATATGGCTAGACAACAAATTAAAGATAGACAATTTGTAAACTTCAAATTCCGATTTGGTGAAGAAGTTAAGAAAAATACACAAAAACCAACAGCTTCTTCTCTTCCACACTACCCATTTGTTTCTCTTCCTAAGATCTCCTGGCGAAGAACCAAGACATTCTCCTAATCATCGTTGACTAAGTAAATAAACAACCCTTCAGCTTTGTGCATGAGCCATTCTTTTGGCTACTTCCCTCATGGTATAATGATTTGAGTTTTATTTTATTGCATTTCTTTGTTTACAACATTCAAAATAGAGATACATAAGTAATTTTAACTGAAAAATGTAAAAATCTTAACAAAAAGTAAAGATAGGCGTAATAATGAATGAAGTAATTTGAAGGGTAAATTTGGAATTGTAATAGATACATTCTCAAAAAATCTGGTTCGTGCAGATTCCTCCCCCAACTAATAATGAAGAGATTTTGGAGGAATCACTGCAAATGAAATTGAGCATAATTTTACAAAGAAATACACCACTTGTTTCTCAAGAAAAGACGGAAAACATGCTCAATATCATTTGATTGAAATAGTTACCTCAACTCCTTGTTGTTTGAAGAAACATTTCTCTTCAATTGGTCGTTTATCACGAAAGCAGACATGAGATAACAAATCAAGTTTCTCCTAAGATCTCGAATAGCTATCCTAAATTAGGAGGGAAAATTTAAAATACCTATAATATGGAGAGTATATATAGGAAGGAAAAAAAACCTAAAGAAATAAGCTAGCCTTAAGATATCCCACTCTGCTCACCGCATAATACTGCAACACCGACAATTGGAGTTCGGAAACCAAATATCTAATTCTTAGCACTTTAAAGGGTAGTTATTAACTTAAATTGGCCCATCTTCTTTCTCCTAATTCAATCTTTCTGGATTCTTCTTCCATTGTTCTGAAACAATATCAGTCGCCTCTATAATCTCCTCGACAACCCTATTTAAAACTTTTCATTTTATTGTTTCTTTATTTCTTTTTCAATTTCTTTCTTTGCTAGAACTAGCAAAATTTTGGTGTGGGGTATTTAATTGTTATATCTCACTACACTTTTTTACTCTCATTGTCTATATTATTAAATAAATATATTTATTATTTTCAGTTGTTTTATGATTTTATAAGAACTAAAGGATTTATCAAATAAGAGTTCAAAAGAAATCAAGTCAAATAAGGATTTTATAAGAACTAAAGAAGCGCATTAAATGCCTAGAGGAGGCATACGAAGCCAAATGTCTATAAAAAAATCAAGTCAACAAGTCAACAAAAGAAAATAAAATCTGTAATAAGCTAGTCGATTCACTAATAGACTAGCTAATCAATGAAGTTGTAACAGAAATATATCAATGGCTTGTTTTGATTTCTTGCAGCTCAAAACAAATCCAAAGGTTGTGGTTGATTATTGTAGGCTATATAAATAACAGTAAAGAGTGAGGGTTAGGATATGTAAAAATTTTATAAACTCTTTTTTAGAGAGGAGGATCACTCTTAATTGAGAAAGCCTTCTGAAATTACGAAGTTTAGTTTGCACTAAATACAAAAATTTATTCTTTTTAAATTTTGTTCTTCTTCTCTTTTGATGATGAAGATAATTATTTGTTTGGCAACGGGTCAGCACTTTTGCCATATAAGTTTTTATTTTTC
The DNA here is from genome assembly GCF_001876935.1 of Asparagus officinalis. Lineage (NCBI taxonomy): Eukaryota > Viridiplantae > Streptophyta > Magnoliopsida > Asparagales > Asparagaceae > Asparagus > Asparagus officinalis. Next base: position 29,294,878 of record NC_033798.1, read on the forward strand.
TCTTTTATTTTCCTACACTAGAGTGTATATCTTAGGATTTTATTTCTTATTTTTATTCCATGTTTTGCAGTGTAGATTTATTGCTTTGTAATATAAATTTATTTTGTACTTTGTAGTGTAGATTTATTTTCTTAATCTTTTATCTCATGCTTTGTAGTGTAGATTTATTATTTTTTCTTTTATTGCTTTATAGTTTAGATTTATTTTCTTTTTATTCGTAATAGTTTAGATTTAAATTACTTGCTTTTAATTTCTAGTATGAGTAGCTAATCACTTTAGGATTTCTAGGAGATAAAACTAATTTAATTTGTTTTAGTTTTTGAATTGCTTTTTTTTGTGCTAGAAATGATCATGCTTAGGATAATTAACTAGATAACTAATTAACAGAAAAAAAGTTTGATGGGCTATACTTATCTTAAATGGTTTGATGATTTATGCTTTTTTAATTCTAGGGTTACTGTCTAGTTGTTTATTTCTTTTCATAAGTAGTAATATTGCTTGATTATATTTTTATTGGTTATGCTTGTTAACTTGATAGTCTATGATTAATAATTCTAAGTAATATGAGAATAAAAAGAGTGTAATTATTAAATCCAAATTGAAATTAACTAGTGGATTCAATACTAGATTCCTAGTTTTCTCACTTGATTTTAGTTAACCCTTGAGTAATTACTGAAGGTTAAATCTTGTTTTACGTTACATGCTAATAAGAATATGATTTTGAGAGATATTATAAAACACAGAACCTGAGAAAACCTGTTGACAGATTGTGTTGTCCAGGGAATCCTTTTTGTTGTGGATCGGTCGACCGACTAGGGATGACCAGTCGACCGATAAGGTCTTGTTCGAGCGTACTTTGTGCATGTTTGCCGTCGGTCGACTGATGCCCTAGGGGCAGTCAACTAACATTTTTTCTTTGTTTATTTGAGGTGTTTTCACTTGCACATTTTATCATGAACATGGGATTCGAGACGTACGACGATACACGCGTGCAATCATGGGTGTACACGAATAGAGTTGTAATACACATACACGGATATCCCGAAGAGCATTATTACAGGTATTGTTTCGATCATGTTTGAGATGATAATTAATTATAATACGTATGCATATATGGATATCATTGATGAGCACAGATCAGTACTACTTGGGATAGTTCGTCGATATGACGTTGGTACAAGCCATTGAGTCGTGATTTTAGGATACCTGATTTGGTAGTCCATCCCGCACGGTGATGCGATGAGTCTAGAGAGTCATATTTCTAGGATACCTGATATGGTAGTCCATCCCGCATGGTGATGCGATAAGACTAATGAGTCGTGTACATATTTAGGATGCCAGATTTGGTAGTCCGTTCCGCATGATAATACAATGAGTTATAAAACCTTACGAGACATTGTATTGTGATATATCTGATAGCCTGGCCTTTGGCGAAAGCCGTTTATGACTACGAGTCATCACTGAATTATATTATGACCGGATTACTTCGCGTTTGGGAGTTACAGGAGATTTAGTTCTTGTATTTGTAGGCGTCAAAAATTACCTATAGGTTCCCGCACGCAGTTTGAGATAGAGAGAAGACAATAAACGCCACTATCCGAGTCATAAAAGCTTATTTGATGTCGACAAGCACATGAAGTAAGTCAACGGACCGTGTGAAGCAACGGAACTTCAGAATAACCGAACACGAACTGATCTGGAGCTATGCGTCACTTACAAAAGATGAACCACCCCTCGTGTCTCGTCTACTTCACATGTGATTCAACCATAGGATCTTATAAATCTCCTCGCTAGCTTTCCAACGCATCTTAAACCATATAATTCTGATTTCGGACGATGAAAATACGGCGAAAACGGACAGAACACGCGGAACCAAGTTCAGGCCAAAGCTTGGCCGAGACACCCACGGGTGTCCGCAGCCCAAAAATGTTGTTTTTGTCAGATTTAAGCTGTTTTTCGATCGTTAACTATCTGGATTTATTCCAACTGATAAAATATCATCCAAGAACATTGTTAAGTGGTTACAACCGAAGATAAGTGTGAATCGATCGTTCTTATCTGAAAACAGGGTTCCTGAAGCCTATAAATACTACCCCACGGCCTTAATTTTTTAAGATCTAGAATTCTCGAGTGTCGGTGAAGCCCTGCTTAATTGAAGACTAAATAATCATGAATTTCAGAAGAGAGGAGGAGATCGGATCGAGTTCGTCAGCATAAAGAATAGGAGCTTGTCAGATCTACAGTTCCTGGTTCCTTCCCTTGGGATTGCCCCGTTGCGGTGATCTTGAGAAGAGTGATTATCTTGCTATTGTCGAGATAATTACTTTGGTTTCTTGATTCCTTCACGAATCAACGAAGCTCTGGATCTGATCTGATCGTTTGGTGGTCCACGAACATCAACGTCCCCGTCATAGGCCAAGATCCCACACAAGCAGTGGAGGATAAACGTCCCTTGCATTTTTTGAAAGAATAATCTTTTTTGAAAGTCTTATAAAAAAACTGTTTCTTTGAGTTTGTTGTAAATGTTTGAAGTTGTAATGAGCACAGATCAGTACTACTTGGGATAGTTCGTCGATATGACGTTGGTACAAGCCATATTCTTAGCCGTCAGTTGCCTTTGGGCTAATGAGCTCTTTGTTGTATGCTTTTGACTTGACCTGTTTGATAGAAACTCAGTATTTGCTTCTTTCTTGTGATTTGTCCGTATTTCTTCTGAATGACAGATTTTATGGGATTTTTGGCAAACCCCCAGCCCTCAACGGGTTTGATATGCCTTTACCGATTACCGTTTGAATCGGGCTAGCATGCGGATTGTCGAAATCCGTTCCACATGTAACGTTGTGCTAAGAAAATTGCTTTTCTTAGATTTGATGCTATGACTTTGAATACATAGACTTCGTCTTTCTTACGGGAATAGACTACCCGGCAACGCGTGTTAGGCGTTGACTTTGGGGTTTTTGGCAAACCCCCAGCCTTCAACGGGTTTGATATGCCTTTACCGATTACCGTTTGAATCGGGCTAGCATGCGGATTGTCGAAATCCGTTCCGCATGTAACGTTGTGCTAAAGGAATGAACTCCCTTAGACTTAATGCTACGACTTCGAATACGTAGACTTTGCCTTTGTTACGGGAATAGGCTACCCGGCAACACGTGTTAGGTGTTGACTTATCCCTACTTAGGATTCGGGATAAAATTCCCCATGCGGACCGTGTGAAGCAACGGAACTTCAGAATAACCGAACACGAACTGATCTGGAGCTATGCGTCACTTACAAAAGATGAAGCACCCCTCGTGTCTTGTCTACTTCACATGTGATTCAACCATAGGATCTTATAAATCTCCTCGCTAGCTTTCCAACGCATCTTAAACCATGTAATTCTGATTTTGGACGATGAAAATACGGCGAAAACGGACAGAACACGAGGAACCAAGTTCAGGCCAAAGCTTGGCCGAGACACCCACGGGTGTCCGCAGCCCAAAAATGTTGTTTTTGTCAGATTTAAGCTGTTTTTCGATCGTTAACTATCTGGATTTATTCCAACTGATAAAATATCATCCAAGAACATTGTTAAGTGGTTACAACCGAAGATAAGTGTGAATCGATCGTTCTTATCTGAAAACAGGGTTCCTGAAGCCTATAAATACTACCCCACGGCCTTAATTTTTTAAGATCTAGAATTCTCGAGTGTCGGTGAAGCCCTGCTTAATTGAAGACTAAATAATCATGAATTTCAGAAGAGAGGAGGAGATCGGATCGAGTTCGTCAGCATAAAGAATAGGAGCTTGTCAGATCTAAAGTTCCTGGTTCCTTCCCTTGGGATTGCCCCGTTGTGGTGATCTTGAGAAGAGTGATTATCTTGCTATTGTCGAGATAATTACTTTGGTTTCTTGATTCCTTCACGAATCAACGAAGCTCTGGATCTGATCTGATCGTTTGGTGGTCCACGAACATCAACGTCCCCGTCATAGGCCAAGATCCCACACAAGCAGTGGAGGATAAACGTCCCTTGCATTTTTTGAAAGAATAATCTTTTTTGAAAGTCTTATAAAAAAACTGTTTCTCTGAGTTTGTTGTAAACGTTTGAAGTTGTAATGAGCACAGATCAGTACTACTTGGGATAGTTCGTCGATATGACGTTGGTACAAGCCATTGAGTCGTGATTTTAGGATACCTGATTTGGTAGTCCATCCCGCACGGTGATGCGATGAGTCTAGAGAGTCATATTTCTAGGATACCTGATATGGTAGTCCATCCCGCATGGTGATGCGATAAGACTAATGAGTCGTGTACATATTTAGGATGCCTGATTTGGTAGTCCGTTCCGCATGATAATACAATGAGTTATAAAACCTTACGAGATATTGTATTGTGATATATCTGATAGCCTGGCCTTTGGCGAAAGCCGTTTATGACTACGAGTCATCACTGAATTATATTATGACCGGATTACTTCGCGTTTGGGAGTTACAGGAGATTTAGTTCTTGTATTTGTAGGCGTCAAAAATTACCTATAGGTTCCCGCACGCAGTTTGAGATAGAGAGAAGACAATAAACGTCACTATCCGAGTCATAAAAGCTTATTTGATGCCGACAAGCACATGAAGTGAGTCAACGGACCGTGTGAAGCAACGGAACTTCAGAATAACCGAACACGAACTGATCTGGAGCTATGCGTCACTTACAAAAGATGAAGCACCCCTCGTGTCTCGTCTACTTCACATGTGATTCAACCATAGGATCTTATAAATCTCCTCGCTAGCTTTCCAACGCATATTAAACCATGTAATTCTGATTTCGGACGATGAAGATACGGCAAAAACGGACAGAACACGCGGAACCAAGTTCAGGCCAAAGCTTGGCCGAGACACCCACGGGTGTCCGCAGCCCAAAAATGCTGTTTTTGTCAGATTTAAGCTGTTTTTCCATCGTTAACTATCTGGATTTGTTCCAACTGATAAAATATCATCCAAGAACATTGTTAAGTGGTTACAACTGAAGATAAGTGTGAATCGATCGTTCTTATCTGAAAACAGGGTTCCTGAAGCCTATAAATACTACCCCACGGCCTTAATTTTTTAAGATCTAGAATTCTCGAGTGTCGGTGAAGCCCTGCTTAATTGAAGACTAAATAATCATGAATTTCAGAAGAGAGGAGGAGATCGGATCGAGTTCGTCAGCATAAAGAATAGGAGCTTGTCAGATCTACAGTTCCTGGTTCCTTCCCTTGGGATTGCCCCGTTGCGGTGATCTTGAGAAGAGTGATTATCTTGCTATTGTCAAGATAATTACTTTGGTTTCTTGATTCCTTCACGAATCAACGAAGCTCTGGATCTGATCTGATCGTTTGGTGGTCCACGAACATCAACGTCCCCGTCATAGGCCAAGATCCCACACAAGCAGTGGAGGATAAACGTCCCTTGCATTTTTTGAAAGAATAATCTTTTTTGAAAGTCTTATAAAAAGACTATTTCTCTGAGTTTGTTGTAAACGTTTGAAGTTGTAATGAACTCGTCAATGAAGAAGTCAATTTTCTCTCTAAACAAGCTGGCGACCTCAGTGGGAGCAAACAGCCTAACTGCCAAGGCTGTCGTGCCGCAGCCAACGATCAAGATCCCGGTGATCGAAGAGGTCGAATACAAATTCGACCAGTAGAAGTTCGAGGAGTACATCTCCTCCTCCTCCTCCAGATCCGCCTCTCCTCGCAAGCGCAGGAAGGCCTCCTCCTCTAGGAAAATTCGCTAGTCTTCAGATCTAAATACCCAAGAAGACGATCTCTCCACCGCCGCTGCAGCAGTTGCACCTTGCGATGACCCGATGGTGTTCGGTGAAGCTAAAACCACAGATCCGGACATCGCCTCCTTTAAGAAGGCGTGCCAAATTTGTCAAAAAGGGCTCGTCAAAGGCGTCGTCAACATCTTGCCCGCTAATCTCTAAGGCTTTGGAGCAAGTGGATAGGCTCCGCTACCAAGCAGATCTAAAGTCCAGGAGACGCTAAATGGCTAAACCATCGATACAGCAAGTTTCGGGAACCTCCTCCCAACCACCAACTAACGAATTGGTTCCTATCAAACAGAACCGTTCCACTCTTGAGGAGTGAATCCAGAAGCGCCACGTACTTCTTGCACATGAACGAATCCTTGTACATAAAGAACAAGAATTAAAAAAAGAAGAGATGTTCAAAAGGCCTTTAAGATCTAAGCAGGTTTGGGTGCCTGTAGGCATATAAAATTGCTTATAGGTCCCTTAACACAGCTCGACACGGTGATTCAACAAACCAACAAACCATCAAGACGACGGGGTTAAACACCAAAGCGGATTTACTACCAAATCAGGATCCAGACTGCCAAATCAGGATCCGGACTGCCAAATCAGGATCCGAACTCAAACTCGAACACCGAAGCGGATTTACTGCCAAATCAGGATCCGGACTGCCAAATCAGAGTTCAGATCAACAAATCAGAGTTCGGATAAACCGGAAAACAAAAAAAACCAACATTTGGAGGACTCGGCCAAAACCGAGCCACCTCTAGGTGGCTCGGTGCCTCGGCCACCTTTTGGTGGCTAGGTGCCTCGGCCACCTTTTGGTGGCTAGGCCACCTTTTGGTGGCTAGGTGCCTCGGCCACCTTTTGGTGGCTAGGTGCCTCGGCCACCTTTTGGTGGCTAGGCCACCTTTTGGTGGCTAGGTGCCTCGGCCACCTTTTGGTGGCTAGGTGTCTCGGCCACCTTTTGGTGGCTAGGCCACCTTTTGGTGGCTAGGTACCTCGGCCACCTTTTGGTGGCTAGGTGCCTCGGCCACCTTTTGGTGGCTCGATGCCCCGGCTACCTGTGCCAAGGCACAGGTCTGAGTGCCTATAAATAGGCTAGGGGGGCTCATTTTCAAGAGGTTGGAACTTTTGGTGCCAAAACTCTGCTGGATTGAGAATTAGACTTGAACTTTCGGAGCTTTGAAGACTCGACTTCCAGATATGGTTCTTGGCGATCATCCATGCAAAATAAGGAAGGAGTTCGAGAGAGATCAGATCTGAGATCTACACGGTTTCCCTCCGGATCAAAGCTTGACCTTTGATCCCGAGAAAAGTCTCGATTTCGTTTGGTCGATTTCGATAACTACGGGCTATTCTTTCCTTGGTGAAATAATCCCCTTGGCTGTTATTTCCTTCATGAAATAACACCCGCTATACCGGGTAGATCCGACCGGATCTAGATCGCGCGGTGGTCCACGGATTAACCCCGGCGCAGGCAAAGAACCCACAAAAGCGAGAGACCGCAAAACAGGATCTCGCGATTCGTTCGACAAATAAGGAAAGTTGTAATTTTTATCTTTTCTTTGATTTTGTTGTAACCGGATCTTATAAAAAGACCGGATCTTTTGTAATCGATAAACTATTACTTGAGAGTACAATGAATTCAATGAGTGCAATTTTTCCCGCGAACAATCTGGCGACCACAGTGGGAGCCACCGATCTCGCTGCCGAGATCGTCGCGTCGCAGCTGCGGATCTCAATCCCAGTCGAGGAGGAGGTCAAGTATGAATTCGACCAGCAAAAGTTTAAGGAGTATCTTTCATCCTCGTCCGGATCCACCTCCCCTCGCAAGTCCAAGAAGTTCTCCTCCAGGAGAAAAGTCTGTTGGTACGAAGAAGTTCAGAACACCAACGAAGCTCTCACCCCAGCTGACGCCAAAGTTACGTCGGGTGAAGTTCCGCCGACCTCCAACCAGGTCAACCCTGTTCTTGCCGATACCTCCACCGTTGAGGGTGTTGTGACTCTCTCGAAGAGAGCCCGCCAAAGGCGACGCCAACGCTTGGCCAAAGAATTTGCCAAAGCGATGGAGTCCACAGACGGAATCTGCTACAACGCGGATCTGAAGAACAGGAGAGGCAAATAGCCTCAACGACCGATGAATGGCGACTCCTCCAAGCCGCCAACGAACGAATGGGTCTGTGTCAAACGGAACCGTTCAACACTGGAGGAGCACATTTGCAAGCGCCGCGCAATGTCAGCGCAGGCACGGGCTCAAGTCCAAGAGGCCCGTAGAAGGTTACAGAAGGAAGTGGCCAAGAAGCCGCCACCAACCCGTTAAGTTTGGAGGCCGAAGTCTGAAGCGGCGATTCAGACTAAGGCACAATCAGTGCAGCCTTCGAAGCATCGAAGCAGGTTCAACCTCCGGCGAGCCGATCAAAGTCGCCGGTAATTCCAATAGCTTCTCCGGGAGATCCCGCGGAATCATCCCGAAGGAGAAAGTCAGTCTTGGAGCGCCTCGGTCCAATTCCCGACGAGAGAGGCAAAGCTCCAGTCCAAGAATGTTTGGGCTCAATAAAGAAGCCCCGAACGACTCAACACGCTGGGGGTCGCCGTCACCTCCAACATGACAAGGAGCTCAAGGCAGCGCGCACTAATTTGCGCATCGAAGTCCAAGAGCACGCTGAGAATTCACGCCCAAAAAGGCATGTCTCGAGACGCGTGACTCTTGAGAGACCAAAGAAGGCAGTTCGCCCTCAGAGGGAGACGTTGTCGTCTAATGATGATAACGTTATACCTGAGAAATCATGCCGACGCACGATAGGTTATTCTGACCTTCAAGCAGACGAATTGTACTATCGTGTTGGGGGTACAAGTAAAACCAGGAAGAGAAGTCCCCGAGGACTGGAAACTCAATGCCCCTGTTCCAAACTCATTCGGACAATATTGTCTGAGTGCAACTGCATCAAGGTGGTCCCTGAAAGAGTTTCAGTTTTCGAAAGGCTCAGTGCCGAAACGCCAAAACCAAGGCCTAGGCATTTTCGACGAAGAAGAAGAGTAGTCGAAGATGGAGAATTTCCGAGGGTCACCACTAATATGACCAGCAAAGGGACGTTGACACAGAATAATCCCGAGTCGATTCCGGAAATACCCCGGCGGATGACCCATCTGCAGTCCAGAGCCATCATACAAGGAACTTATGGTAGGGTTCGGACAAGATTATCGTCAGAAGATGAAGAATCGGATTCCTGCTCTGCTGTCGCATCAGACAATACAGTATCCAGCGAGGGGCAACCCCGCGAGTCACTGATGATAAGCGCGGAACAAGTAGCCAAGATGCTCGAAGAAGCCATGACTAAGCAACAAGAGAGCTTCAGGCTCGAAATGCAGATGGCCATGCAGAATATGAGAGAAATGCATGACCAACAAATTCGAGCATTGACGAACCAGCAAGGCGAGCCAAGTTGTCGTAACCAAGTTAATCTGGAAGATGAGGACACAGGTGTGAATGAAACCCATAACGCCAATAATCCTCCCGTCAATGTAGGGGGTGGTAACGAGAATGCTAACGAAGACTCAGGTGAAAGCTTGAAGATTAAAAACCTCGAGAGCAAAATCAATACGTTGATTTCCGCTCAAGAGATGAAGGAGACGGGCATTCCTTGTCTATACCCAAGAGAATGGGAATCAATCCCCTACCCGGCGAAGTTCAGCCTAATTAACTTCACGCCGTTTGACGGGAAAGGTTCACCCACTCAGCATTTAATTTACTTCAAATCGCACCTAGGAGTCATCTCCTGTAATGAGTCTCTGATGGTACGGTCCTTCGTTGGCACTCTTCGTGGAGCCGCCTTCGATTGGTATCGCCGCCTCAAGCCAGGAAGCGTGAATAGCTGGGACGACATGAAAACTAAGTTCCTCGCTAATTTCTTCGACGACGACACCGAGATATCCATCAGAACGTTGCTCGATGAGAAACAAAAAAACGGGGAATTGGTCGACACCTTCGTCAAAAGGTTCCGGAACAAGGCGATGAACTGTCGGGACCCGATCACTGAGGAGTTCATTCTCCAGACTTGCCACAACAACCTCGCATTGGACGTATTGGAGGCAATGGGAACAACACCGTCTAACACTTGGAAAGACTTGAAGGTGCACGGTGAACAAGCTGAACGCTTCCTCCGAAGGAAGAAGGCCGAGAGGAACCTACCGATGGCTAATCCTCTGAACTCGAACTTCGCCTCTCGTGGTAAGGGCAAGGCACCTGCAGCTACTAGTGCTGCTAATCAAACGTCACAACAGCAATCCCGAAGGCAGCAAAAGACTTCAGATTTGAGACTCAAAAAAGAGTATTCCTTCAAGGACAAAGACGTTCCAGCCATCTTCGAATCCCTCCTTGGAAGCAACAAGATCAAGCTACCACCTATCACAAATCAGGAGGAAGCTGACAACACGACGGATCCAAAGTACTGTGCATACCACATGAGGGTCCTTCATCCCACCAAGAATTTCTTTACTCTCAAGAATAGCATTCAGACCTTGGTCGAAGCCGGCGTCATAACGCTAAAATAAGCCAAATGAGAACGGCAAGACTCCGACAAGTATAAGAGTATAAACTGCTTCTCAATCCTCCGACCGGTATAAGAGGTTAAACTGCTTCCTGATACTCCGACAAGTATAAGAGTATAAACTGCTTCTCAATCCTCTGACCGGTATAAGAGGTTAAACTGCTCCCTGATACTCCAATAGGTATATGAGTCTAAACTATTTCCCAATGTTGACGGGAAGTTCCTGAAGAATCATATATTCTTAAGGATAACCCTAACATGCGATTGAGGATAACGTACTCCTCGTTATACCCAGTTTTGCAAGAAAGCTGGGGGTGGATAATTCGTGTAACGGGAAGTTCCCGAAAGAATGTTAATATTCTTAGGGATAACCCGATCAATATGAACAAAGTGATGAACACTAAATCCCCCACCGATCAGACTAATTGACGGTGGGACCACCAAATTCGATCAAGTTTAATCCAATCAAACTTACGCTATGTTCATGCACTTCTCGGAGTGGAGATCCCACTCTTAGTTTCACCTTTCCGGATTCTGGGGGTGGAGATCCCACCTCGAGTCTCCTTTCCTTCTTTGTTCGGGGAATAGAATATAAAATTCTTCCTTCCCCATACCAATCCTTTTCGAAGAATTCAGGATTCATCCTAGGAAGTTTATCCCGAATCCTAAGCAGGGATAAGTCTGCGCCTAACACGCGCTGCCGGTTTAGTCTTTTTCCGTAGAAAAAGACACCAGAGTTCGATTCTGGGGTATTCTATCCTGAAACCTAAGCAAGGATAAGTCTGCGCCTGACACGCGCTGCCGGTCAGTTCTTAACCGTTTAAAAAGAACACCCGTTCACATATTCAACATTGTGACAGGTTGTTATTAATAACACCAAAATCCATGCCTTACACGCATGGGGAATTTCATCCTGAATCCTAAGAAAGGATATGCCGACGCCTAACACGCGTCGCCGGTTTAGTCTTTTTCCGTGGAAAAAGACACCAGAGTTCGATTCTGGGGTATTCTATCCTGAAACCTAAGCAAGGATAAGTCTGCGCTTAACCCGCGCTGCCGGTTAGTTCTTAACCGTTAAAAAGAACACCCACCCATATATTCAACATTGTGGTAGGTTGTTATTAATAACACCAAAATCCATGCCTTACACGCATGGGGAATTTCATCCTGAATCCTAAGAAAGGATATGCCGACGCCTAACACGCGTCGCCGTTTTAGTCTTTCTCCGTAGAAAAAGACTCCAGAGTTCGATTCTGGGGTATTTTATCCCGAAGCCTAATTAGGGATAAGTCAGCGTCTAATACACGTTGTCAGGTAACCTATTCCCGTAACAAGGGCAAAGTCTACGTATTCGAAGTCGTAGCACCGAGTCTAAGAGAATCCACTCTCCTAGCACAACGTTACATGCGGAACGGATTTAGACAATCCGCATGCTAGCCCGACTCAAACGGTAGTCGGTAAAGGCTTATCAAACCCGTTGATGGCTGAGGGCTTGCCAAAAATCCTATAAATACGAGAGTCACTGACACATCAGCTTCATTAGTTGGTCTCGTGACTTGAGCAACGTACGACGTTCGAAACCCTAGGGTTAACGCCGGTCAACGCGTAACCCTAGGTCAACGCCAGTCAACGCGTTACGATCAAAAAGTCAACATACGACGTTCAAAACCCTAGGGTCAACACATAACCTTAGGTCAACGCCTATCAATGCGTTGCAATGAAAAAATCAATACTCCGAAAAGTATACGAGTATAAACTGCTTCTTAATACTCTAATAAGGTATATGAGTATAAACTATTCCCTATTTTTGGTTGAGAAGTTTCTGGAGAATATTTTTCTAAAAATATTCTTAAGGATAACTCAACAACACTACGCCGGACAACGCGTCACAAATAATGATTCAACGCCAACAATCGAGGGTCAGTTCTATGTTGAACTAACAAACACGAGCTAAAGATCAAAAAATCAGGGATCGACTTCAAGTTTGAAATTCCGACAACGGTCAGATAATAAATGTAGCACCGGAAACCTTACAGACATTCGACGAAGCACCAAATAGCCTGAAGGATTAAAGGAATCAAGAACAGAAGCCATTCCAAAGTCCCGTTACACCGACTGAAGGTTGGGATAATCATATCCAAAGTATTCCAGACTCTTCTATAAAAGAACGAGGCTGAAATACTTTGGAGGGGGTATCTATAGGCGTATAAAATTGCTTATAGGTCCCTTAACACAGCTCGACACGGTGATTCAACAAACCAACGAACCATCGAGGTGACGAGGTTAAACACCGAAGCGGATTTACTGCCAAATCAGGATCCAGACTGCCAAATCAGGATCCAGACTGCCAAATCAGGATCCGAACTCAAACTTGAACACTGAAGCGGATTTACTGCCAAATCAGGATCCAGACTGCCAAATCAGAGTTCAGATCAACAAATCAGAGTTCAGATAAACCGGATAAACCTTTTGGTGGCTATGTGCCTCGGCCACCTTTTGGTGGTTAGGTGCCTCGGCCACCTTTTGGTGGCTAGGTGCCTCGGCCACCTTTTGGTGGCTAGGCCACCTTTTGGTGGCTAGGCCACCTTTTGGTGGCTAGGTGCCTCGGCCACCTTTTGGTGGCTAGGTGCCCCGGCCACCTGTGCCAAAGCACAGGTCTGAGTGCCTATAAATAGGCTAGGGGGGCTCATTTTCAAGAGGTTGGAACTTTTGGAGCCAAAAACTCTGCTGGATTGAGAATTGGACTTGAACTTTCGGAGCTTTGAAGACTTGACTTCCAGATCTGGTTCTTGGCGATCATCCATGCCAAATAAGGCAGGAGTTCGAGAGAGATCAGATCTGAGATCTACACGGTTTCCCTCTGGATCAAAGCTGGGCCTTTGATCCCGAGAAGAGTCTCGATTTCGCTTGGTCGATTTCGATAACTACGGGCTATTATTTCCTTGGTAAAATAATCCCCTTGGCTGTTATTTCCTTCGTGAAATAACACCCGCTATACTGTGTAGATCCGTCCGGATCAAGATCGTACGGTGGTCCACGGATTAACCCCGGCGCAGGCAAAGAACCCACAAAAGCGAGAGACCGCAAAACAAGATCTCGCGATTCATTCGACAAATAAGGAAAGTTGTAATTTTTATATTTTCTTTGATTTTGTTGTAACCGGATCTTATAAAAAGACCGGATCTTTTGTAATCGATAAACTATTACTTGAGAGTACAATGAATTCAATGAGTGCAATTTTTCCCGCGAACAGTGCCGAAGGCCAAGTAGGCGCTTCTACCCGACAAGAGACACCAGCCGTGCCTCTCGCTCGATTCTAGATCCAAAGCTGATTCCCAGCTTTCGTCAAGTTCAGATCTCGCTCCTTCTAATCCCGCACCTTTGGTGAAGCTCCATGATAGTATGGACATATCCAGAGGTAGGAAAGCAACAGCGGAATGCCTAGGTCCTTTGCATGAGGATCAAGGCAAAGCTCCAGTCAAAGAATGCTTGGGCATGATGAATGAACCCCGAACAACTCATCGAGATGGAGGTCGCAGTCACCCTTGCAACAAGTCTGAGTCTTCTCATAAAGGGAAAATTCTAGTAACCGATCGCATTGGACTACGAAGAGCCCGTTGAAGTCCCGCGCTCACAAAGGCGTAATTCCAAACGTGTGACTCTCGAGGATGCTAACAAAACGTTGTATTCCCAGAAGGAAACGTATTCATCTGGTGATGATAACGTTACACTTGGGGAATGGTGCCAGCACATGATAGGTTGCTCTTATATTATGCCGATGAGTTGTACTATTGGGCTGGGGATACAAACAGATCTCGAAAGAGAAGTACCCCGGAGATAGACTTTCATTATCCATACGTCAAACTGAGCAGGGCAGTATTATCAGGATGTAGCTGCCCCAAGACCGCTCAGCAGAGGGTTTTGGTATTTGAGAGGATCTCCGACAGAATGACTAAGTCTAAGCCAAAGCGTTTCTACAAGAAACGATCGGTCGTTCAAGGTGACGAACTTCCAGAAGTCATGATAAATATAGCTGATAAGGGAAAGTCGACTCGACCTTCTAGTTCTGACCCTCTCGTATCACATCGTCTAACTCGGCTACACGCAGGGACTACTAGACGTAGGGATTATCAAAGAATACAGAGGGGATTATCCTCGGATGATGAAACATCAGATGCTAACTCTACAGTCGCTTCTGACAATACGGTATCCAGCCCAAGATAATCCCGCGAGATGTTCATGGTCAACACCGAGCGAATGGCCAAAATCATCGAGGTTGCCTTGGTAAGCAAAAAAGAAAACTTTAAGTTCGAAATGGAAATGGCTATGTTGCGGATGAGGGAAGAGCATGACCAACAAATCCGAGCCTTATCGAATCAGATAGGTAAATCTAGTCATCACAACAATGTTAGTCAAGCAGCTAGCGATTCAGATGTGGATGAACATCTTAATACTTATAACCCTATCATTGGTTAGAATGTTGGGGGTGGCCGTACTAAAGATAACAACGCTACGGGTGGTCTCGCCGAAGATGATAATACCGGGGGTGGTCGTGTTGTTCCTCTCAGAAATCATCCAAAGCATGATATAGACGAGGATGAGAAGATGAAAGATCTCGAGAGCAAAATCAACGCTCTGATGTCTACTCAAGAGGTGATGAAAATCGGTATTTTGTGTCCTTACCCAAGAGAGTGGGACTCAATACCGTATCCAGTGAAGTTTAACCTGATCAACTGCACGCTATTTGACGGAAAGAGTTCCCCCACTCAGCATTTAATATACTTCAAGTCTTATTTGGGGGTTATCTCTGACAATAAAGCCCTAATGGCTCGGTCATTCGTTGGCACCTTTCGTGAGCCCGCCTTCGATTGGTACTACCGTCTCAAGACTGGAAGCATCAACAGCTAGGACGACATGGAGAACCTATTCCTCACTCACTTCTTTGATGATGATGCCAAGGTATCAATCATGACACTCTTCGATGAAAAATAGGAAGACGACGAGACGGTCGACGACTTTGTCAAGCGCTTCCGGAATAAGGCGATGAACTGCCAAGATCCGATCACAGAGAACTTCATCCTCCAAAGCTGTCACAACAACCTCTCTTTGGACGTGTTGAAAGTTATGGGAGTAGTACTGTCCAACACCTAGAAAGAGTTAAAAGTGCACGGTGAGCAGGCCGAGCACTTCCTCAGATGGAAGAAATCCGAGAGAAGCCAACCGACGGCTAACCCTCCAAATTCAAGCTTTGCCTCCCATGGTAAAGGGAAGGTCCCTACAGCTGCTGTTGATGCTAATCAGACATCACAACAGCAATCCCAGGGACAGCAAAAGATTTTAGGTCCGAGACTCCAAAAAGAGTACTCCTTCAAGGACGAAGACGTTCCAGCTAATTTCAAATCTCTCCTTAAGAACAACAAGATCAAGCTACCACCTATCACAAATTAGGAGGAAGCTGATAATACTACAGATTTAAAGTATTGTGCGTACCACAGGAGGATTATTCATCCCACCAAGGCTTACTTCACTCTTAAGAATAACATCCAAACCCTAGTTAAAGCTGGCGTCATAACGTTAAATTATGCCGAATGAAGACTCTAACAAGTATAAGAGTATAAATTGCTCCTTCCGATACTCCGAAGAGTATATGAGTATAAACTGCTTCTTAATACTCCAACAGGTATACGAGTCTAAACTATTTCCTAATTTTAACGGGAAGTTCTTAGAAAATATCGTATGTGATATTCTTAAGGTTAACTCGATCATTCAACTGAGTACAATATTAGACCTAGTTTTACAAAGAAAACTAGGGGTGGATGTAACGAGAAGTTCTCGAAAGAATGCTATATGTTCTGTTCTTAGGGATAACCCGGTCGCTACAAAAATGGGATGAATAAGAAACTCCCACATGGGCTCTAAATGCTGGGATTAATTCCACCAGCTTCCGAGCACTCTTTTGCTGAGATAAGATTCGATCACTTTGTTGAATCAATCTTCCCTCACGAAACTCCCACGGTGTAATTGTGGAATGCTTGATGATTCATAGTTCTCCACCACAAAATTCTTTCTGCTCTAATCCACTCAAACTTCCGATGTTTCTATGCACTCAACACTCCCATTGTTAGAGTCCGGACATAGTACTTGAAATTTTAATATCCCGATCATTGACAATTGTCAAACCTCTCCGAGTTAAGTATTTGTCACTTAACACCAGGAACCACCTTTGAGTAATTTGTACGAATCAACACTCCCACTATAATTTATACTCTCACTCTCACTGTCTACTCGGTCAAACCTTCCTATAGTTAGGACCACGACCATAGTCGCTGCTCGATTCCTTCCATGATTGAGAGGTCCACTTTTAAATTGAGCAATCAAACCTATAAAAGTTAGGATTACCTCCAACCTCACTTGGTCAAACCTGCAGATAGTTAGGACCAAGACCGGAATGCCCCTTTCAATAAACGAAAGACTTCCACCTTTTCCTATTTGGCCAAACCTATAAAAGTTAGGGCTGAAATCAGAATTTTATCTTAATAAATGAGGAATTCTTTTCTTGGATTAAGAAACCAATTCTATAAAAGTTAGGATTACTTGAATCTTTTCGATTCTCGGAGTGGATGTCCTACTCGTAGTTTCACCTTTCCGGATTCTTAGGGTGGAGATCACACTTCGAGTTTCCTTAGCAACTAGAGATAGAATATAAAATTCTTCCTCTTCGGTTTTGGGAGATAGAATATAAAATTCTTCCTCTCCTATTTTGGGTTCGTCTTTACCCTAAGAGAAGACACCATCCTTCAACACCAAAATCCGTGTTTCACACGCGTGGGGAATTTTATCCCGAATCCTAAGTAGGGATAACTCAACGTCTAACACATGTTGCTAGTTTAGTCTTTCACCGATTGAAAAAGATACCAGAATCCAAGTCTGGGGACTTTTATCCCGAATCCTAAGTAGGGATGAGTTAGCGCCTAACACGCATTATCGGTTAATCTTTGACCGTAAAAAGGACGAAAGCCCACATGTTCAACGTTGTGGTAGGTTGTTATTAATAACACCATAATCCATTCCTTACACGTACGGGGAATGTTATCCCGAATCCTAAGTAGGGATAAGTCAGTGCCTAACACGCGTTGTCGGTTTAGTCTTTCACCGATTGAAGAAGATACCGGAATACAAGTTTGGGGACTTTTATCCCGAAGCCTAAGTAAGGATGAGTCAGCGCCTAATACGTGTTACCGGGTAGTCTATTTTCATAAGAAAAATGAAGCCTACGTATTCAATATCGTAGCACTAAGAAAGTTAACTTTCTTAGCACAACGTCACATGCGGAACAGACTCAAACAATCCACATGCAAGCCTAATTCAAACGGTAATTGGTAAAGGCACATCAAATCCGTTGAAGGCTAAGGATTTGCCAAAAATCCTAAGTCTACATCTGATACACGCTGCTGTTTAGTCTTTTTACAGAAGAAAGACAAAGTCTACGTATTCAATATCGTAGCACTAAAAGAGTTAACTCTTTTAGCACAATGTTACGTGCAGAACGGATTTAAACAATATGCACATTAGTCCGACTCAAACGGTAGTCGGTAAAGGCTAATCAAATCCGTTGATGGCTGAGGGTTTACTAAAAATCCTATAAATGTAAGAGTCATTAACGTATCAGCTTTATTAGTTAGTCTCATGACTTGAGCATCCAACAATCTCAGGATAAGATCCATACATGCAGATAAATCAGCTTTAATAGTTGGTTTTGCAGCCTCGATATTTGGGACCGCCACTCTCCAACGCCTTAAGAGCTTAAACTGTGTAGACTCTAATAAACGTACGAGTATGAACTGTGTTAACATCAGTCAATACGTTATGATGAAAATTCAATGCCGGGCGATCCGAAACCTTAAGGTCAACACCGATCAACACGTAACCCTAGGTCAACGCTAGTCAATGCATTGCGATGAAAAGTCAACACCGAGCGATCTGAAATCCTAAAGTTAACGTCGGTCAACGCGTAACCCTAGGTCAACACCACTCAATGAGTTGTTATGAAAAATCAACGTCGGGCGATCCGTAACCCTAGGTCAATGCTAGTCGACGCATTACAATGAAAAGTTAACGCCGGGCGATCCAAAACCCTAAAGTCAACGCTGTTCGACGCGTAGCCCTAAGTCAATATATTATGACAGAGAAAGTCAATTCCAAATCAACTTTATGACATGAGCCAAAATTAACTCACTAGTTTTTGATTTGAGACTTCGACAACGGCCAAATGATAAACGTAACGTCGGAAGAAGTTTAGCTATTCGTTAATAATTGAATAGACTAAAAATTGAAGGAGTCAAGAGTTAGAGTTAACTACAGGTCCTTTTACACTAACTAAAGGTTGGACCGATCACATCCAAAGTATTTCAGGCTCCTCTATAAAAGACATGAGACTGAAATACTTTAGAAGGGGTATCTGTAGGCGTTAAAAATTACCTATAGGTCCCCACACGCTGTTCGAGATAAAGAGAAGACGATGAACGTTGCTATCTGAGTCACAAAATATTATTTGATGTTGACAAACATATGAAGTGAGTCGACGTACCGAGTGAAGCAACGAAACTTCAAAATAACCGAACACGAACTGATTAGGAGCTACGTGTCGCTTACAAAAGACGAAGCACCCCTCATGTCCCGTCTACTTAACATATGATTTAACCATGGTAGCTTATAGATCTTCTCGTTAGCTTTCCAACACATCTTGAACCACGTAATTCCGAGTTTGGACGATGAAGATACGACAAAAACGAACAGAATGTGCGGAACTAAGTTCAGGCCAAAGCTTAGCCGAGACACCCACGGGTGTCCGCAGCCCAAAAATGCTATTTTTGGCAAATTTAAGCTGTTTTTCGACCGTTAACCATATAGATTTGTTCTAACTGATAAAATATCATCCAAGAACATGGTTAAGTGGTTATAACTGAAGATAAGAGTGAATCAGTCGTTCTTATCCGAAAACAAGGCTCCTAAAGCTTATAAATATAGCCCCAGGGCCTTTATTTTTTTAAGATCTGGAATTCTCGAGCATCAACGAAGCCCTGCTCAATTGAAGACTAAAGGAGCATGAATTTCAGAAGAGAGGAGGAGATCGGATCGAGTTCATCAGCATAAAGAAGAGGAGCTTGTCAGATCCACAGTTCCCGGTTCCTTCCCTTGAGATTGCCTCGTTGCGGTGATCTTGAGAAGAGTGATTATCTCGATGTTGCCGAGATAATTACTTTGATTTTTTGATTCCTTCACGAATCAACGAAGCTCCGCATCTGATCTAATTGTTTGGTGGTCCAAGGATATCAACGTCCCCGTCACAGGCCAAGATCCCACGCAAGAAGTGAAGGATAAACGTCTGTTGCGTTTGTTTGAAAGAAAGTTATAATCTTTGTTGAAAGTCTTATAAAAAGACTATTTCTTTGAGTTTGTTGTAAATGTTTGAAGTTGTAATGAACTCGTCAATGAAGAAGTCGATTTTCTCCACAAACAGTATTCACATCACCTACCCAAAGGGTAGCGCGAGTTATATGGTCGATATTTATGATATTGCGACAATTTTACTTTTCTATTTTGTTTTCCTTTATCTTTTATTCTTAGTTTGAAATTGATGTTTAGCGATTCACAATTTAAGACATATAGTATATAAATGAGGATTTCCTTATTTGGATTATTTCACTCAACGTACTACTTCTTGTGTTGTTGTTTTCTAAATATTAATCCTATTTAGATATAGGGTAAATGATTTAGGTAGACTATGCATAATAGATAGAGCCTCCATCACATTAGTATCCCTTCCCCTGGGGAAGGATGAAGATGATCTTGCTAAAGCGCTCTGATGCTATTATTGTTTTCCTTTTTAGAGTCCCGAAGAGCCGCAGGTTAACGGACTTTCAGTATAGTTGTCGTCGCTTATTTTTAGTAGTTGATACTCCACAGTTATTTATTTATAGTTTAATTGATCATTTAAAGTTTTGTTTCATTTTGTAAAGGTTGTGTGCCTTAGTACTATTTTAGTTGACTCTTATATATTAAGATATTTCACATTTATTTCAGACATTAGTTGTATTTTATTTTGCTCAGATTGGGACATGATCATATTTATTGGATACTTCTTTCTATGTCATGTCCCTTGCATTTATTTCTCTTATTTTGCTTATTTTGTACCTACACTTGTTATTGAATCCACTAGAGAGATATTACTGTGATGGTAAAATATGTTGTTGCACAGTATGGGTGCATGACAGGTTTGACATCTCTGGGTTCACCTTGGACTGTAGCCATGTGTTAAAATAGGGGCGTCATAGTTGGTATCAGAACTCTAGTTCCAACATCCTTAGGATCATCCTTTGTCAAGTTGTGGAGCTAGAATAGAGTTTTCTAGGATTCATGTATAGAGTCTGCTAGGATTTCCTAGAATGAGTGATAACGTTATACGTATAACTCTAAAATTTTGAAAATTTTTTTATATGACTATCTTAACTCTAAAGTTTTGAAATTTTTTTATATGACTATCTTACCTTTATTATAAAGTATTTGCGTGAATGATATATGATACGTATTTCTTATTGCTATATGTTATATATGCTTTTGCCTGAGGTTTCATTTACTGTTTCTTATAAACTCTCTTCCTGATCATTTATAGATGGCTAAACGTGGACGTGAATGGAGAGGATCCCGTACGTAGAGAGTTAGGTTGGCTGAGCCTGAACCTGAGCCACAACAGGCTCTACCCAAACTGCAGCAGGCTACACCCGATCCACAGCAGGCCCCACTTGAGCTGTAGCAGGCTCCGTAGTATCCGATTGACCTCATGGCACCTATTGCAGCCAGGCTAGCAGCGCTCGAGGAGCAATTGGCGAACCAGATTCTACCAGTTGCACCAACACATGTGGTTCCACCACTAGTCATACTAGCTATACCTATTATAAAGGAATCCCCAGAGATTACACCAGGAGTTACACTATCACTAGTTGCCGATAGATCCAAGGAGTAGGAGACTTGGCCTAGTCTCGTTGAGAGATACCATAAGACGAGGGCACTAAAATTGCAGGGATCATCAGACTCACTTGTAGAACACAAGTGGAAAGAAGATGTGGGAAATATTCTTGACCTACTTGATATAGACTCCATCTAGAAGCAGCGGTTGGTAGCTTTCAGTCTTAAGGGTGATGCTGACGGGTGGTATATACTTCAATTCACCCAAGACCAGCGGATGATGCTTACTTGGGAGGACTTCATCTAATATTTTGACGATCAGTGTATCTATTC
>NC_033798.1:29316503-29328833 GCF_001876935.1 Asparagus officinalis
GGAACAGGGGGACATGTCCGTGGCTGACTACGAGGGTAGATTCATGAGCTTGCTTCATTCACGGGCATGTGACAGACAGGAGAGCGTCAAGCTCAGATGTTTTTCATAGGGCTTTGTCCAAGCCTTCATCGCTACCTTGTTTTTAGACAATTTCATTCAATGTGAGTGGTAGTTGATACCGCTATTTCGCAGGAGATAGAGACTGCGATCTTTCGGAAGAATAAGGAAGAGCCTCTAAAGTGGGATAATATGGTGACAAAGGCAATGCCAAGAGATCTTTTGCAGGACTTAGAGGACCCCAGCAGCGGGGTAAGGATTCACAATACCAGCAGCAAGGACCATATAAGAAGGGGTTCCAGCATGATTCAAGAGCGTCATAGCAGCGCAAGATTCGGGGTGCTTGTTATAACTGCAACAAGATTGGAGATAGGGCAAAGGATTGTCACAGTGCATCAACAGGAGGCTAGCAAGGTAGAGGCCAGGGCCAGCAGTAGGGTTGTGGACATGGCTAGCAGTAGTAGAGTCGTGGATAGGGTCAGCAGCCGTAGGGCCGCGGCCACGGGTATGGCTAGCAGCAGAGGATTGAGGCATTACCTACTAATCCGATGATTGAGGGGTCAGCAGGATAGGTCCACGCTATCCAGGAGATATCTCAAGGATAGATAGTCCCATATGTTCTACCGCCTTCAGTACAACAATCTTCAGCCACTGGCAGGGTTTATGTAGTTGTACCACATGATCATGGTGCAAGCGGAGCCATAGTGGAAGGTATGTTCCTCTTGAACTCCATCCCAACTCAGATCTTATTCGATTCAGGAGTTTTGCATTCCTTTATTTCCCATACCTTCATAGATAGGCTCAGCTAGTTGCACATCCCCTAGATGTACCATTATCAGTCTCTACTCCTTTAGGCGAGGTGTAACTATTAGAGAGTATTCATAGGAGATGTGTCATCGGTTTAGAGGACTCTGAGTTTATCATCGATCTGATCATTTTGCGTATGTCCGAGTTCAACGTTATCCTTGGTATAGATTGGTTATCATCCTACCACATCAATATTGACTATTTAGCTAAAATAGTCAGTTTGCGAACGTCCGATGGGTCCAAGTTGATTGTAGCAACCTTAAAGGGTAACCAGTTTGCGGAGTCATTCCTAGCGTACATCGAGGATGTGATATTATGGGATTAGAGTACTGATTTGTATGTGACTAGAGTCATCTTAGAGTATCACGATATGTTTTAGGATATAACTGGATTACCTCCTATGAGAGAGGCTGAGTTCTGCATCGAGTTACATCAGGGCATAACACCGATATCCTGAGCACCCTATTGTATAGCACCTACTGAGATGAGGGAGCTACAGACTCAGTTGGATGAGTTTTTATCTCAGGGTTTTATTCGTCAGAGTCATTCTCCGCGGGGAGCAGCGGTCCTCTTTATGAAGAAGAAGGATGGTAGTATGCGCTTATGTATAGATTATTATGAGTTGAATAAGGTCACCATCCAGAATAGGTATCCATTACCAAGGATTGATGAGGTATTCGACTAGCTGTAGGGAGCATAATGTTTCTTGAAGATTGATCTTCATTCTGGTTATCATCAGTTGCAGGTTCAGGAAATGGATATTCCCAATACCGCCTTTTTGACTCGATATGGATAGTTCAAGTTTCTTCTCATGCCATTTGTGCTGACCAATGCACCCGTGTATTTATGAATTTGATGAATCTGGTTTTCTATCCATATTTTGACTAGTTCATGATCGTATTAATCGAAGACATCCTTATTTATTCGAGATCGGAGGTAGAGCACGAGTAGCATCTTCGATTGACATTGCAGACTTTGTGGGAGTACCAGTTGTACACTAAGTTTAGCAAGTGTGTATTTTGGCTATCCGAGGTTAGATTTTTGGGCCACATCATCAGTAAGGAGAGCATTGTAGTGAATCCAGCAAGGTTGAGGTAGTACATAATTAGAAGCCGCCGAAGACTGTTACAGAGATTTGTAGCTTTTCGGATCTGGCCGGCTATTATAGGAAGTTCATTCAGGACTTCTCGAAGATCATTATGCCACTAACATGCCTTACGAAGAAGGGTGTATAGTTTATTTGGGGGCTAGAGTGTCAGGAAGCCTTTGAGACTCTGAAGGCTAAGTTGACTATAGTGCAAGTGTTTATTATCCCCAGCAGTGATAAGACCTTTGTCATCTACACGGATGCATCTTTATCGAGATGGCATGTGTTTAATACACTTCTTCGCTAAAGTTGAGATCCCATGGATCTAGAATTTGTCTATTATTTTTTATTAGACCCCTTCTCATATGTTCGTTCTGAGAAGAAAATATTACTGCAGATGGTGGAACAAAATGTGCCTTGATAGTAAGGTAAAACAACTTGAAGAGATAATATAGAAAAATACTTCTGTACTGGAGTCTCATATGATGACTCAAGAAATCAAACAAGATAATCCAATGATGAAGATTGCAAAAATGATGAGGAGAAAATACCCTCATAGCTCCGAATCAGAAATAAAACAAAAATGTTTGGAGCATTTTAAAAAGTAATTTTTTGAAGCCTTTGACACTAGTGAGACTCATAGTCATACGTCTTCCATGGAAGAAGACACACTAATTCAAGATGCCCAAGACCCTGATGATATCTGGGCAGAAATAGTCAATAATCCACCAGACCTTAAAGGTAAAAGCCCAGCTTCATAAGGAGATAAAGATTCTAGATTGAACATCGGGGAGCCGTCTAGAATTCACTCATCTAAAGTTACTTTATAAAGTAGCTTTTCAAAAAGTCAAAGCATCTTACTGTTAATTATATGATCGAATGTCGTTATACGCATGTCGTTGTCATCTTTATATGCTGCCACGTTAATGGAAAATAATGGAGAATCTTTCTTGAAGTTTCTTGGATGGTCTATATATATGTACGAAGTTTGAAGTGGGAGGCAGAGTTCGAGGGAAGAGAATAAGTTTGTAAGAAAAGTGCTATGAGTTTGTAAAATCCTCTTGTAATATTAAGAGTGTATCCTTTGTATAATATTGAAGATAATAAAAACTATATTCTAAGAATCGACAGGCGTACAGAACAATATCAGACTGAGGTTTTTTAACCCATTATGTCTCTTGCTTTACTATAGCAGTAAAGGGTTCAGGAGTTTGTTCCTGTGTAATAAGATCATTTATGCCTTTATAAAAGGCTTGAGATGGATGCGAAGAATTATGTTTCTTCGAAATAGTACGCCATGAACTAGGCTGAGATGGAGTATAACTCCTTTCTGAACTAGTTTGGCCTATAAGGCCCGAACTAGAAGTTGGGCTTGGGCCTCCTCTCCCCCTCCCTAAAAAAGAGGGATTACTCCATCTCATTTGTACCCTGTAAAAATTCACGAGTTAAAAAATCAGGAAGATGATTATAGTCACCTTTAATATACTCAATTTTAAATTGATACATGGCTAATTCAGCTTGCCATCTAGCAAAGATTTGCTTAGAAACTAGATATTTCACATCCTTTTCAATAATGCTCTTTGCAGAACTACAATCTATTCTTAATAAAAATTCTTGGTTTAAAATATCATCTCTGAATTTAGAAAAATATTTTATGATGGATAACATTTCATTTTTAATTATAGAATAATTAAATTGGGCTTTATCCCATTTACCAGAGGTAAAACGAACTAATTGTTCTTTATTGGTTTAGGGGTCAACTTGTTTTAATATACCACCATAACCAATGTTAGATGCATCAGTTTCAACTATTTTGAACCAATGAATATTAACAAGATGAATACATGATTCTACGCGTTCAGCGCATCCAAAACCTCGCATATCCATAATCTAAAGTTGTTTGTGCCATTAAATTTTTCCACATCTATCTTCATAGAGTGGATATTCAAACTCTGAATGGTCTTCGCGCCAGAAGCACCACCCTCGACACCCGAAGCACCTTCTTTCCCCGACATCTTTCTCAACGCACCAACGAACGAAGAATAGATCCAAAACTAAAAGATAGAATCTTTTACCAAAAGATCTCACATTTATCATCAAACAAAGCCCTAGACGAGCTTTCAAATCGATCTACTCCTCTAAATAGCCCAAGTGTAGCCCGAGCTCTGATACCACTTGTTGTACGTAGCGGAAATTTTCGACAGAGTTTCTGGTGCACAATAAGAGAGAAAGATCCCAATAAGAATTCTCGTCTCACAAAAGAAACAAGAATCTGAAGCGAATATCTCAACAAAGTGAGATATCGGCTTTTCCTCTCATCAGTTCTAGGACTTACTTGTCGAGGGATCATAAAAACTATTACAATGGCCATAAACACAAACAAACCAATTTTACGTGGTTCGACAAACTACCTACGTCCACAGGGCAAGGAGGGGGAAGATCTACTATTAGAGAGGAGAGAATACAACTAGGGTTTACAATCACTCAATCTAAACCCTCACGCAATCTCTCAAACCTCTCACACAAATATCTCTCTCAAAAGCTCTCCTCTGTCTGCGATTTCTTTTCACTGCACGAATCCCAAAAAAGGAGTTCTGCCGAAAACAACTCAGGCCGAAAAACAACTGTCTTCGCACCTGCGCACAGTCGTAAAAAATCAAGCTCCTGCACACCTCCTTTGCTGCTTGCACAAATCAGCACAAAACCCTAGGCGCTCTCTTTATAGTAGCGCATGTCGGGTGGGCCTGCTAAATGCCTTTCCTCACATGCGCAACTGTGAACAAAATTCTTTGTTCGCGTGGGTATGGTGGACCCCACGTCTTTCACCAATCAACACTTACATTAATAGAAAACCCACGAACAATCCATTTCAATAATAAACGAGCTTCACGCTATCAAGACTTTTTCTAGAGCTCCACAAATCTCCATTTCTTTTCCCACTTGGAAAATTCCCGTAACCTTCTAGATGTTTTAAATTTTATTTTTCCAGAATACATGTTAATATTATCTCGATACACGTAGTTGGCTAGCTTAATTATGTTAGGCAGCAAATCAATATTTTAGCCTTATACCCACGCGTGCTTATACACAAGTATGCTCAGGTCAAACCGTCTTTGTTGACCGAAAGATGCTCTTAGGATGGTAGACATCCTTTTTTGAAATTAATTGGAAAAATTTTGGGCCAGTCGCATAATCTTTACCAAATTGTTCTCTGGACCCTTCGTTATGTCCTAAATTATATGATAAAATCCAATTCTTGTCGGATGAAGTTACTATGCTCTTCATTTGTTGTTAGTTTGACCCGGTAAAAAATTTTAAGGTTTAAAGATTGCAATGAAGTTCAATAGAATTTTGCTACAACATTTGCTCACATTTTCTTTTTTTCAACAAAAATAAAAAACCAAACATTAGTATGATGGTAAATAAACGATGCACGTTCAAACTCCATCCACCTGCATTCGAAGCAGATTTAAATAAGTAATTGCTATATAAAATAGTTCAAGTTTCAGCTAATAAAGAAGATATATATACATTCGACGGAGCATGTTAAAGAACATATTATTACTCTAAATCTCTATCCATTGTAGTTAGTTTGGATATTCGATGTAGTGATCTCTGTTGGAAATTGAGGTTAAATATGGAATTAAACAGTAAAGGATGATGTGCTGTTATTTTAAACTTTTTCAAGTTAACTGTTGTGCGTTTGTGAAACGCTGTGCTTAAAGCAATATTTGACCTACTCCGGTGCAAGGATCCCAATGCCAAACTACTTCCAGGAACAACAGTATAGTACTCTGGTGTACACCAACTCAGTACTGTCAAGATCTCCTCAATCTATAAGACCTTTTGGTCAAGGAAAATGATCTCCTCGATCTCAGAACCTTACGGTTTAAAACCTTTCGGTTTTAGGGTTCCTGCGGGTACAGTTTCTACAGCAACAACACAACAACAACGTCAATCTGACGTTCGTATTCCAAGCTCACGTGGGTATTCCGACTTTCGTATTCTATATTGACGTTCGTATTCCACGCTCGCGAGAGAATTTCTAGCTGCAACCAAGAGCTGCCCAAGGGCGCTATTTATAGGCCTCTAAGACTAGCTCAAGAGTCACTAGCAATTAATGTGACCGTTATAATTTTTAATGATAATTAAGATTGTAACATCAATACATTAAATTACTCTTAATGCTGTTGTAACTGCTGCATGTAGTAACTGCTGAATAGGAGGCAATCAATGGACGCGTTACAACAAAATGCGAGGGTTACGTCTCTGCAAATCAGATGAACCTCGTTTGACAAACGAACGTCGTCAAATAGGCGAACCTCGTATGACAGACGAACCTCGTCGAACGAGTGAACATAGTCAAACAGGCGAACCTCGTATGACATACGAACCTCGTCAATCGAGCGAACCTTGTCAAACAGGCGAACCTCGTCAAACAAGCGAACCTCGTATGACAGACGAACCTCGTCGAACGAACGAACATCGTCAAACAGGTGAACCTCGTATGACAGATGAACTTCATCGAACGAGCGAACCTTGTTAACTACGAGAACGCTAGGGTCACCCTCGTGCGAATACATAGCTTATCTGCATGTTGCGAAGCAGCCTGCGAGGCAGCCTGCGAAGCAACCTTCGTGGCCTTGTCAAACTACGAGAACACTAGGGTCACCCTCGTGCGAATACGTAGCTCGTCCGCATGCTACGAGGCAGCCTACGAGGCAATCTTTGTGGCAGCCAACGTGGCGCCAAACAGCGCCACCTCCACCTCGCCTAGATGCCTCCGTCCGAAGTGCACAGTGCGCCTAACAAAGCGCTACTTAGCGCCTCAACCCGATTAGCCCCAATCCCCGGCCCATTAGCCCACGGCCCACGACCCACGACCCACTAGAACTTATGAGGGATTAATTTAAATAAAACACTTCTCGGCTTGCCGTTGACAAGCCTCAAACAAGGGACCTTTTGAAACACCAAAACATAAATTTTCCACTAGGCTACTAAGCATTTATGAAAAGTACTTGTAATTAATATATATATAGTTTGAAAACTCATTTTGAAAAACAGTTTTGACAAAAAAAATCCAACAATCGCCCACAAGTTTTTAAACTAGTGTCATGTTATGGTGTCGTCCTTTCAATCGTTATGCATAAGGTAGATGTCGCAAGGACTTGAATCCCCTTTAAACCAACTGAATAGAAGAAAGATGCATGGTGTTGCAGAGACTTGAACCATTACATGTTAAAAATCCAGCGATCACATAAGATCAAACTCATCTGTGATAGTTTTCACTTTGAACCACATTTGCCTTTGCCTCTGCACATTTATGACCCTGTGCTAGTCCTGGTTTCTGCTAGGGCTCTATGTATCTTTCCACAAGACACCATAGGAGACGGCCAAATCACCACCTATGCATAGGTGAGTTTTTTAGGCATGTTTCCTATCAAACATCCCGCATCCGAAATTCTTTGAACTCATTAAGGATTAAAAGCCATCCTCTCTCATGATAGGATTCTAGATGAGTCCTTTAGGCGTGTTTCCTATCTAACACTCCGCATCCGAAATGCTTTGGACTCATTAAAGCTTAACAGCCAACCATTTTACATGATAGGATTATTGGTGAGTCCTTTAGGTATGTTACCTATCCAACATCCCGCATCCGAAATGCTTTAGACCCATTAAGGCTTAACAACCAACCTCTTTACATGATATGATTTCCTTGTAAATCTTACTTGACTTTTGAACCAATCATCTTGTCATTAGTAGCATAAGCTTTGAACTAATAACTTGACGAAATGGTATGTATTTGTAAGACTCACCAAACTTTACAAATCTTACTTGACTTTTGAACCAGTTATCGTTATTATTAGTAGCGTAAGCTTTGAACTAATAATTGGATGAACAAGGTAAGTATTTGTAAGACTCACAAAACTTTGAGACCCATTGCAGCAGACGTTCTTTCGACTATGTCCTTTTTCAGACCTTTAATCAAAGGATCAGCCACATTCTCTGAAGACCGAACGTCAATCACCGAGATGACTCCTTGGCAAATGAGTTCTCTCGAATAGCTATGCTTCAGACAAATGGTCCGCTTCTTTCCATTGAACAACGAATTCGCTACCACAGCACCCGTTGCTTGATTATCACAATAGATTGTAATTGCGCCTTGCAATTCTGTTAATGGAAGGTGTCGGAGAATACAACTGAGCCACTTAGCTTCATCTCCTGTAGCACAGAGTGTGAAGAACTCAGATTCCATCTATGACTGTGCAATCATAGTCTACTTCTTAGATTTTCACGAGATGGCAGATCCGCCCATGGTGAAGACAAAACCTCCAGTATATCTGCACTCATCTGGTTCTGAGCACCAGGTCGCATTTGAATAGCCTTCGATTACAGCCAGATATCCAGTGTAGAATAAGCCCAGACCTGTAGTTCTTTTTAAGTATCTCATCAATCTCTGGACAGCTTCCTAGTAAAGCTTTCTAAGATTACTTGTGAACCTACTAAGCATTCCTACAGCAAATGCTATATCTGGTCATTGCTATATCTGGTCCTTGTGCAGCTCATTGCGTACATAAGACTTCCAATTATCTTTGAGTTCCTTAGCTGCTCTACTGGTCTTCCAGTGTTCGGTCGAAGCTTCTTGTTGTAACATACGGCACTGACAGTTATGACAGGTCGTAGTAGCCATACTTCCTTAGCATGCTCTCGATATAATGAGATTGGGACAATCCAATGCCCTCTTCAGAGTATCTGATTTTGATTCCGAGAATCACGTTCGTATTTCCAAGGTCCTTCATGCTGAACTGAGCTGATAGAAATTTCTTGGTAGATATTACTATCTCCAAATCACTCCCGACAATGAGCATATCATCCACATAGAGGTAGATAACCACCGTCTTCCCTTCAGCGACCTTGATTTATAGTCACTTGTCACACTCACTGACTTGATACCCATTGTTGTGACAACCACATCGAACTTCTCATACTAGAGTTTCGGTGCCTGCTTAAGTCCATACAGAGACTTAATAAGTTTACAAACTTTATCAGCTGGAGCATCAAGTCCTTTTGGTTTCTCCATATAGATCTCTTCTGTGAGGTCTCCATTAAGAAAGGCATTTTTCACATCCATCTGATGTATGACGAACCATTTTATCGCCGCCCATGCGATAAGCACTCTGATGGTAGTGATCTTGCAAACTGATGCATAGATGTCAAACAAATCTATTCATTCTCTCTGAGAGAATCCTTTCGCCACCAGTCTTGCTTTGTACTTCTTAATCGTACAATCAGGACAAAGCTTCTTCTTGACGATCCACTTGCAATTGATAGGCCTAGCACCTTCATGTACATCTACCAGCTCCCACATATGATTTTGGATCAATGAATCCATCTCATCATCTATAGCTTCTTTCCACTGAAGAATATCTGTTGACTGCATTGCTTCTTGGAAAGTCTGTGGGTCTCCTTCCATATTATAGGATGAAGTCATCTCCAAAATTTTATAGGATGAAGTAATATCCAAAATTTTTCTATCTTTTGACACGTTTGGAAGATGGTTCAACTCCTTCATCACTGACACTTTCAGTTTCTCGTGAAACTGGATCCTCTTGTGCGTCTGACGTACTAGCATTCTCTGCTATATCTTTGAGTAATAATCCTTTATCTTTGATAAACTTACCCTCAAAGAATTCTACATCCCGAGCTTCAATAATGGAGTTGGTTCCAAGGTTAAGGAACCTGCAAGCATCACTATCTTCAGCAAAGCCAAAAAACACACATCTGTTTGCCTTTAGTCCGAGCTTAGGCCTTCTGATATCTGGAAGTCGAACATATGCGAAACACCCCTATACTTTGAGACTATCCAAAGGATCTAGATATCCTAACCATAACTGATAAGGAGTACTATCTATTTTGGAATATGGTACTCTGTTCAGAATCCAGTTTGCCATCAGCAAAGCCTCTCCCCAATAGCATGTAGGTAGATCGGATGTGATTAGCATCAAATTCACCGTCTCGGTCAATGTGTGATTCTTCTTTTCTATAATTCTATTAGATTACAGAGAATACGGAGCAGTGGTTTCAGCAATGATTCCATACTCCTTGAAATATGCCTTTGACTCCTTAGGTTAGTACTCTCCTCCTCTATCACTCCTGAATCTTTTCACCTGAAGTCCATGTGAGTGATATTTAGCATATTCATCTATGTAGGCGTCAAAAAATGCTGAAAGATATCCAAATACAGCTCAAGAGGGAATCATCCAAAAAAGGCAGAAGAACACAAGTCTTGACTGTCTCGCCGTGCGAGACAGACTTGACTGTCTCGCCGCGCGAGACAGTCTTTACTGTCTCGCCGTGCGAGACAGTCTTTACTGTCTCGCCGTGCGAGACACAGGTTTTGCTGTCTCGCCCACGCGAGACAGTCTTTGCTGTCTCGCCGTGCGAGACAGAATTTACTGTCTCGCACGTGAGACAGTTTTCAGATGGTCAAAACTACCTTTGCAACTACCCTACACGTGGCCACTAACTGTTCAAGAACGTGGGAAACGTCGTGGGCGAGAATCACGTGGATAACTGCCAAAATAACGGAGTTTGAAACGTGAGAAGGCAGTTAAAATGAAAACTGCCTGCGGTTACTGTTTCCGAGACAGTATTTACTATCTCGCGGGTCGAGACAGCAAACACCAGCCGATCAAGATTCCAGTTGAATCCATGGTCGAATACGAATTCGACCAAACCAAGTTTGAGGAATATTTCTCATCATCCTCTTCAAGATCTTCAGTATCTCGCAAGTACAAGAGGATCTCACAATTGAGGAAGACTTACATGCCAAAGAAGGCACAAAATGAAGATTCTCGCTTGATTGTTGCTGAGAATTTCACTCGCAATACCTCTGCTCACAATGGCTCTTATCTAGTTAAAGAGTCATCGAATCAAAGCCCGCCGGTATTGACGAAAAGAGCTCGTCAGAGACAACGCCAACGCCGCGCTCGTCAAATAGCTAAGGCCTTGGAACAAACCGACGGAGTTCGTTATCATGCGGACTTAG
Source organism: Asparagus officinalis (assembly GCF_001876935.1). Classification (NCBI taxonomy): domain Eukaryota; kingdom Viridiplantae; phylum Streptophyta; class Magnoliopsida; order Asparagales; family Asparagaceae; genus Asparagus; species Asparagus officinalis. The sequence goes on from NC_033798.1 coordinate 29,327,504, forward strand.
AGTCGAGGAGGCATCGAGTGGTTCAGTTGTCTCAACGACCAATCACTCATGTCTCTGCTAAACTCACGACGGAGGAATGGACTATTGTCAAAAGGACTCGTTCAACCCTCAAAGAGCGTATACGAAAACGTCGTGCAAACGCTGCTCTTATTGGTGCTCTCTCACAACAAAGACGAGAAAAGAGGAAGGAAATGGTGACCAAAGAATCACCAAAACTTCGTCAAGTTTGGATTCCAAAGTCTGGACTTATGCAAAATCAGCATTCGGAGCCCGTTAAGACCCCATACCCGCAAATGGGTGGTTTTAGACGTGCGACTCCCAACATAACCTTGGATCGCTCAAAGACAAAAATAAATTGTCCTGAGAATGCCAACAAGGTTTTATACCCCCAGAAGAAGACGCATTCACCAAATGATATCGTCATACCTGGGAGATCATGCCAACAGACGATACGATTTTTTGGCAATCATACCGATGAATCGTATTATCAAGTTGGGGTTGTGAATAATTTTCGAAAAAGAGTTATTCGAGAGATAAACTCTCGTTGTTCCTGTGCGCGACTCGTTAAAACAGCATTATCAGAATGTGACTGTTTCAAACGAGAAGTCATCCCATGAAAAATCTCTGTGTTATCGAAGCCTAAGCCAAGACATTTCCCCAAAAGAAAATCAGCTGCCCAAGATGATGAATTCCCTGAAGTCACCATCAACGTGGCTGATAAAAGAAAGTCTAAGCGGCATTCAAGTGACTCAAATCCCGACTTTTCCCCAGAAAGAAAAGTCAATTCAAGAATCGCCCGACGGAAGTCTCGACTCCGACCAGGAGCTATCAAGAGAATGCATGAAGGGATGTCGTCAGAGGATGAACTCTCGGACACTTGTTCTGCAATCGCTTCGGATGATACAATATCTAGCACAGGACAAATCAGAGAAGTATTCACAATCACTGCTGATCAGTTCACTCAAATACTTCAGGAAGCTCTAGCCAAACAACGTGAAGAAATTAGAGCAGAAGTGAAGACAGAGATGAAGTTGGCTATTCAACAAATGAAAGAATTGCTAGCGCAACGATCTCAACTTCCTGAGTCCGGTCAGCAAGCTGAATCTAGCCGCCGCAATCAAAATATTGCAGATGACAGTGATCCAGAAGTGGATGAAGTCATCTTGGCTGATACACCTCCCAATGGCAATAACGCTGGAGGTGGTTTAACGGATCCTCCCAATAACGATATTGGGGGTAGTTCAATAGCACCTCTCAAAAAGGGTGGCCTAACTCATTCTCCTCAACGCCCTTCGAATGAAGAAAGAGACGATAACGAGAAAATGCAAAA
>NC_033798.1:29329833-29424570 GCF_001876935.1 Asparagus officinalis
ACGCGAGTGTCTCGCTTTGCAAGTGCCATCAGAGCCACGCAAGCCCTTTCACCTTTAAATAGGTTTCGTTCTTTTCCTCTTTTTGAAAGTTATTGTGTGCGAAAATCTCTCAAAAGAGCAAGAATTCCCGCTTCGTTTCAATGGCACCGAAATCCAAGAGGTGTAAAGTGAAGGGAAAGGGCCCCGGACGCTACTCCGACCGCCTGTCCGCCGGTGCGACCGCCGATGTGTCTGAGGCGTGCTCGGGTAAGTTGAGAAAGTTTGTTTTAATATTCTCGTGTTGGTCACCGCTGTCGTGCCAGGAAGATGAGTGCTGCTCATCTTGCCTTGGTGGATTAGGCAGTCCCCGTGATTTTGGTAAAACTGCCCCTTTTCAGGCGGATTTTACCCTCATCCGCGTTGGGCGATTCCAGCCTTTATAGGCGAGATTGGTCCCTATTAGGCGAAAGTGAACTCAACAGGCGAGTTCGATTTTCATCTAGTAAAGGCGAACGTGGCTTATGCAAGCGGCTCTCATCCTGTCTGGCGAATTTTGCTCCTTGACAGGCGGATCTGCATCTGCCTCTTGATTTTTCTTGACTCTGTTTTGCAGTGACCTCTTCCGACTGAGCCCTCCCAAAGGGCGTGGCTACCGGCTTCGCCGGAGGTGAAGGTAATCCAGCGCCTCCCCGATTTCCTTCCTTGGGTCCGGTGCCCGTCTTCTTCGCCGATAAGCCGGTTGGCTCGACAAGGAGAGTCACCGATGGGCACCACCTAACGCTGCGTGAGTTGACCACTGACGCGGTGTTGACAGACGAGGACAGGGCGGAGCTACCAAAGCCTCAGTTTTTGTTTGGCGATTCTGTCACCGATCCTTCCGCTTTGCTGCTCAAGGAGAGCAGATGGTTGCGTACAGTGGAGGGGACTCACTATTACCTTCCCGTCATGCCGAGGGGGTTCTCGATCGTCGGGCTACGGTCCTTCGCGGTCCCCCGAGTGATGAACTGGGACTTGACCCCCACTCAGGACGGGGTCACCTGTGGCGTCTTTACAGGCTCCACGGCGGGATATGGGGTGGAGGGCTCATGTAAGCGCGTGACGGGTCTGCGCCCTGGCCTGTTGTCCAATGAGCCGCCTGCAGGGGAGTCGGCGGCGGTAGCAGAGACCTTCCGTCACCGCTTCTTTCGAGTAGGTGGGAGTTTTCCCCCAAAGGACTTCAGAGCCTCGGGGTGGGTATATTCTGCGCCGGGAAGCGATACTTGGTGGTCCAAGATCACCGATTGCATCTTGGCTGAGAATTCTGACCTCAAGAATTCGGAGCTGTATGTGGCTATTCAAGGCACTCGACATGGTTTGAGGATTAATGCCTCGCAGTTTCACAGCATCCTGGAACTGTACTGTGCGGAAAGCGGCACCTTCTTCACCCCCAACGGTGAACTCGGTATGTCCCCTCACGAGATGTATGACGTGTCAGGGCTGCCCCTGGGGGACTTTCCTTACGAGGAGTACGTCCCAGACCAAGATGAGATCGACCAGCTTTCCGACTGTTCCCCCTTGGTAGTGGAAACTCTGTGGGAGTTGCTCTGCCATTATCACATCTACCTCAGCACCTTGGGGGCTAGGGATCACAAGGGGAAGAAGAAGAGGACTCCGGGAATCAGTCACAAGAACTGGGCTGACTATCTGTTCCCTAGGAACGATGTCAAAGGGAATCCTGTTCTTCCTCTAGGCGGGTGCGACCAGGCTGAAGTGGAAAGGAGGATGGCTGAAGGGGAAGCCACCATAGCTCTCGACCATGATGAGGGCGGGTTCAAATCTGGAACGGTCTTCCATTCGTTCCACCACCAGGCCATGTCCCCTATCTTTGGGAAGGCTCTGCTTGCAGGGTATCTCATGTTGTGGCTCAAGAGGTGCGTAATCCCCACTCACTCTTTTGAGGCTATTCCCGTAGAGGTCGTGTATCCTGCGGTTTGTTTAGCCCATGGGAAGTCCTATTCCCTGGTATCGGCGATGATAGCGTGTATTCACCGGGGGCTCCGCACTCTGACGGTCTAATTTTGCCGTGTGTCGACTACCGATGAGGGGAATGGAGAGGTCATCAGGACTCCCAATCCCAGAGTGGGGCTGCCATACACCTACTTAATGGCGTGGTTTGTTTACCACTGCGAGTGTTTGATGAGCGTCCCCGCGACTCCTCAAGGGGACAGGTTCGTTCCGTTCCTTGAGCGTTTGGAGAGGTGCTCTTGGAAGTGTAAAGACATTCCCGATGCGCGGAAGACCCTCTCCCATTTTGTCCACTACAATTTTTCGTCGCTTCTTCCCCTACTTCAGCGGAGGAAGATACGGCGAGTCTCTTAGGGATGTGTCGATGGCGGACCGCCCCACAGCTCTCTCACGTGGCGCTTTTCAATGGTTGGTGAATATTCGGCTGGGGTATCACATTCTACGCATAGGCTCTGTGTGCTATCTTGAGCCGTATATCCCCTGCAGGTTCGCCCGTCAGTTCGGGTACGACCAATTGTACGTGGGCAACACCAATCCCCGCCTACACTTCGAAGGGGGACTGGTGGATGGAGCTCGGGGATGGTTCTGGACCCATGCCAATGGTACCCAGGCTCGTTTTGAGTTACCCACGAAGGATCGCGATTTGCATCACACGCTTCTATACTATCGGTGGTATCGGGGCGCCAGTGCTAACCCCGCTGGTTTCTGGTTTCAGAGCTCATGTCTGGCAGAGCGCGATCGTCCTCTCAGGGGGGCTCTCCATTCTTCAAGGCGAAGGGGCCACCAAACTGCTAGGGAGCTATTCTCAGAGGATCCAGTAGAGGACACCGAGAGTTATGACGCCGGTTTAGACGAATCTGAGGCTCCTGAGGTTCGAGTTCCTCCTCTTTGTCCTTCGTTGGGTGCCCCTGGTGAACCACGAGAATCTGAACACCCCAGACAGGTCCAGAGTCTGACAATTGGACAGATGGGGACACCTCTTCTGTCTTCGAGTAGCTCGCTTCTCTCGAAGCGTCAGCGGGAGGCAGCGACCGAGAGTTCCCGAGCGGAGGCGGCCAAGAAGGCCCGTCGTGATGAGACAGCGGAGACCGTCCGAGCGGCGGAGGGTCAGGAAAACGTTCCTCCGGTAAGCATCCCCGGAGCGGCGATGTCTGGGTCTGGAGCTGCACTGCCCGCCTCTTCTGCTGCATCGGGTGCAGTCCCGGCGACTTCGAAGGGCGCTTCTCCGCAGTCTGGCGTGAGGCCACCGACGGGAGTTCCAACGGCTTCTGCGTCCGCATCAGGAGGTAGTCTTTGCAATAGTATCCTTGATCGCAACGTTGGTCTTACACCGTTTGACACTTGTATTGGGCCTATGCAGGTGTGGTTGAGAAAGTGATCTCCGTTCCCTCTGACGAAGAGGAGGAGGCTGGAAATGAAGAGGGGCCTACAGGATCAGGTGAGTGTAAGTTTTAACATTACTCATTCTACCGTACCCCACTGTTAATAGGGTCCCTTTCGAGGGGCCTCCGTTAACCTTCTTCGTGCATTCGTAGCTGATCCTGTCCAAGAAGCCGCTGGCAAAGAGGATCTTCCCTCTTGGACGAGTCGCTCGTCTGGTGAGACGGGCGAATCTGAGGAGGATGATGACGTCTCGGTTCATGAGGCATTGTCCAGCGAGGAAGAGGTGTTGGCTCGTGAGGATGTGTCCGGCCAAATAGGGGGATCCCCTGCTCCTGCGGCAGCGCCGGCTGGGGATCGTTCATCAGTGCGAGAGTCTCCGCTTCAAAGGGAGGCTTCTACTCTGCAAGTGACCACTCCCTTGTCGGCGGCGGCCGTTGATGCTGTGACCGCTGCTCCGAGGGCGTCATTGGTCACACCGGCTTTGGCGGCGCCAATCACCACTTCTACGGTTGTGACTACGGGCACTTCAACCGCGATTTCATCCACGGCGGAGGAGGCTGCCCTCTCTCCCTTGGTGCGAGAGTCTTCGCTTCAAAGGGAGGCTTCTACTCTGCAAGTGACCACTCCTTTGTCGGCAATGGCCGTTGATGCTGTGACCGCTGCTCCGAGGGCGTCATTGGTCATACCAGCTTTGGCGGCACCAATCACCACTTCTACGGTTGTGACTATGGGCACTTCAACCGCGATTTCATCCACGGCGGAGGAGGCCGCCCTCTCTCCCTTGGAGCGTGAGCGAAGAAGGAGTGCGGCACGATCCGTGGCTGATTTCCAAGACACTCTAGCCGCATGCATCAGGCTCGCTTTGGAGGAGAATTGTCCTTTCAAGAGTTTCGAAGAGGATATCGATTATGTCGTGTGCTTCTTAATCAAGAGGCTTGGCCGGACTGCGGCGATGCCCTACTTCCAGCGTAAGGAGGAAGTGAAGGAAGCGGTTCAACGGTTGCTCGCTCTTCGCGCGAAGAGCTCCACTCTCGTGGATCTTGCAATCGGCGAAGTCCGAGCAGCGGGGGAAGAACGCGATCGCCGTCTGGACGAGACCATGTCGCTGGAGGCGAGATTGTCAGCAGAGTTGGAGCAAGCCAAGGCTGAGGATGAGACAGAAGGCTGATAACCGCGTCTCTCGTTTGTCTTCGAAGGTAGAGAATCTGAAGCAGGTTATAGCTAAGGCACAAGCTTCATTGGCCATTCAGGAGAAGGCTTGTGAACAGGCGGTCAAAGAGTTGGAAAGCATTGAATCTCGCCAGCAACTGACAGCTAATTCCGTCGAGGAAAAGGCTCGAGCCCATAGGGAGGTCAAAGAGACCATCCAAGACTTGGCCTCGCGCACTGAGGAAGATCTTCGCCAAGAGATCCTGCGGAGGCTGGAGCTTCGTCATGCTGGCGAGATCCGTGAGGCGGAATTGCGATTGAAAGCTTTGTAATTTGCCCCCTTTCGTCTTTGATTGCCAGTTGTACTAGGATTTCTTTCTATGAATGAAACTATCCCTTTGTTTTTTGGTTACTGTTACCTCTGTGCATGCTCCATTTCTTTTCTAACATGTGTTAGCTAAAGCGTTAGCTGTGAGGGGCGGTCTTCAGCTGTCGGCGAATTTCGACCGTAAGCTTGTTTCCCCTGCGGGCGGATTTCGTCCGCAGGCGGATTTGGAATTGACTCAAATTCTAGAAGGGTAGTCAGTTTCGACCTGCGGGAACCTCAACGGTGAATTCGCCGTCGAATAGGCTCCACTTTCGGTGGGCCACGTATTGGCTTGTGATTATGTCAGCCGAGAGAACGTGGGCACGTCGATCCGTATTGAATGCGGCGTAGTGGGGCTCTTGGTCCCTCGCGCCAGATTCGGGCCGTTGTTGAAGATCGTGCTTAAGAAAAACCGTTGGATCTTGGCCGTCCAGGTAAGATCCGATTCGTTCGGCCTTACCCTTCAACTGTGTTAGCCTTGAACAGTCTAATCAAGTATTGAGTAACCGCCTAGAGTTTTTAGGGTATTTAACACCCTTACTCTCTATCAAGAGGACCTACAGCCTTCTCATCATCTTCCTCAGAGTAAACCCAGATCTTTCCTTCCTCATACCCCCGATGGCGCCGAAGGTGAAGAGGGTCGCCTCTAAGAAAAGGAAAGAACCTTCTTCCTCGGGCGCTGCTGAGGCTTCTGCGGCCGAAGGTACTCTTTCGTCCTGGCTCTCGCGCGGGTTGAACAAGTACAGATTGAGGGGAGGTGCCGACTGCCGAGGAGCCTGCGGCCGAGCCTATCTTGATTTCAGACGACGAATCTGAAGGTCCTGCGACCTCCGTCGCTTCAGACCCTGCTCCCGAACCGGGAGATGAACCCTGCCTTGAGATCCCGCCTATTACGACGCTCGCTCCAGGACAAGAACCTGCTCCCTCCGAGTCCCTGTCCTGGCAGGCTCGCATCGAAGAGTTCGAGAGCGCTGTGAGACAGGTACCTGCTCCCTCCGAGTCCCTGTCCTGGCAGGCTCGCATCGAAGAGTTCGAGAGCGCTGTGAGACAGGTGATTTCCCTTGTCGGACTCGACATGGGCAGTTTTGACAGCTTCAGGCAGTCTCTCTTTGATCGCGTGGCTGATTTGCGGCGATCAGGTGAAAATCGGCTCGCTACCCGTTGCATGCGTGAACTTCGTCTCTTGGAGCCACGCATGATAGGGTTAGAGACCTTGCTACGGGAAGGTCCGGAAGCCAACATGGAGTCTTTCCAGGCTCATGTTAGGCGTCAGGAAGCCCTGGAGCAGGAGACTCGTTCCAAAGAAATAGCGGATTTGGAGTCTGTCGCCAACTTTTGGGTGGGTCAACAACATTTGCTAGAGGAGCAAATCATTGACCTCAATCGCACTATGGTTCGCCTGAGGGCCGAATTGGGACAGGCGGAGGCGAAGTGGAAGGGGCTCCAGTCCGACGTTGTGAAGGTCAGTAAGAATGCTGAGGCGGAAACTCGACGCCTGCTAGCCTTGCGCCAGGAAGATGCTGCCGCGGATTCGGAAGGCTGCTGAAAACAAGGCTCGGGAAGACCACGCGAGCCAGGTGGAGGCGGCCAAAGAAGAGATCTCCACTTTTAGCGTGTTTGACTGAGACTTCTGCCTCATGATTGTGTTAAGACATTTCGTTTATGACTTGTTTGTTTATGAAGTCACCACTTTGTTCAAATGTATTGTCTTAAAAACTGGGTGCATGTTTTGCTTCTTTGAACGTAATATTACAACTTTCGCAATTGCAAAAACCATAACTTTTTTCAAATGTACTGTCTTAAAGCATCAATGAGGTTTGTGTCCGCTCATTGTGCGAATACTCTTTGGATATGTCGCTTTCCAGTGTTTTTCTCTGTAATTGCCGACAATCTCGTACCATAGGCGAAATCTCTTGCGTGGCGACGAGTCTATTCTCAAGGCCAAACTCTATTCCGGTGAGTTTACGCTGTCGGCGAAACTATGGCGACGGCGAATTCGCTAAGATAGTGAAGCTCGGCTCCTGATGAGTTCTCGTTGCTGGCGAAGCTTGTATGCAGGCGAAACTCGATCGCGGCGAGTTTTGCTTGGAAGCTAAACTCAACTGCTGGCGAGTTCGAGTAGACGGCCAAACTCAACTGCTGACGAACTTACGCTTCAGGCGAAACCCGTATGGTTTCGAGCTGTGACAAAAATCAAACTCGATTGATGGCGAATTTGAGTTGTAAGCAAAACTCGTATGATGGCGAGCTCACACTACAGGCGAAATTTGGATGGCGGTGAGTTTGTCCAACAGTCAGAAATTCAACTGTGGGCGAAGCTTGTGTCACGCGTCCAGCTGCAGGCCTAAGTGCTCGCCAGCTAAGCCTCTGCGGGCGCATTAATGCTCATTTAATGGTGAAGCGACCGAACGCTTCGCCTCTCGTGTTCAATCCGATCGGTCGGTTTGGGGTTTCGAGAGGACCGGCCTTTATTGGCGTTGAGTTCGAAGCATCGCAGGACATCCTGACCGTTTGATCGCTTGGGGTGGTGAATCTCAGCCGTTGGATTTTTTGAATGTATATCTGTACTTGTCCCTCTTCAGCAGAGTCCTTACTGCTTTCGAGAAAAAAAATCCGCTAGAAGAAGATCTCCGCGAGAAACTTCCCTTCCTCATGGCCTCCTCTTCTTACGATGTGCTTCCTCTCGTGGAAGAGGGTTTAGGAGCGCGCCGCCGCCCCGGGGCGGTGATGCCTCGCCACACGGCGATGCAGCGGAACCTGGAGACGCGCGTGGCGAGGGTTGGATGCACCGCCCTCGAGGAACTGGCTTAGCATGACTCCTCCGGACGTGCCACCGCCCTTCTCCCCATGTATCTCCTCTCCGAGCGGTGAGGAGCGGGCCGAAGCGGATTCAGGGCAAAGGAGCCGAACTCAGACATCTGCGGAAGCGACACCAAGCGGTACTGGACCGGCTAATGGACGCTTAACCTGGACAGGGTCCATTTCTTCGGAGAGGACGCTGGCTCTCTTTCCGGCGAGGCCAAAGCTTGAGGAGCTGGGCGTGAGGCGAGCGGCTGTTTGAGCCGCCGAGACGGTGGACCGGGAGCTCCAACTCCTTTGCCAGGAGGAGGAAGACAGCCAGGCGGATTTAGCCAGGCGACAGCAGGAGCAAAAGGAGAAGGCGAGGATCCGGCGTGCGGCGGAGCGTGCTGCGGTCAAGGCTAAGATTGGCTCTTTTAGCCTGCTGAAATTCCTGTAATGCCGCTGCTTAAGTCCTCCCTCCCTTTTTTGTTGTTTTGTTAATTCAGTCGGTGCCTCAGGCACCACAACTAAACTGAAAACTTATGTAAACTTTGGCCCGTTATGGCCTTTTCTTTCGCTTGTTTTGCTTATCTTTGCCTTACATGCACATCTTTCTTTTTTTTTTTTTTTTTTTTTTTTTTTTTTTTTGTCTGTGCTGTGTGGCATTTGAATTGAACTCGATGAGCCTCTGACCATTCTATTTTTGACTTAGTCTTTTTAGGCTCTTGTTCTGTTCTCTGTTGTCCGCAACGTGGGATCGGGTTAATTCCGATTTTCGCGTTGTAGCTCCAAAGAGATCAAGAGAGTAACACTTGGCTTGTAGCAGAGAACAATCGTTCGCTCCTGCGACCAACTGAAGAACTCAACTTCAACTCGCCTCTCGGCGAGTTGTTGCTTGGGGAACCGACAGACAAGTCGTTTGCCGAACTGTCTGCGACAATTATCGTCATTTGGGAATGTGACAATTGATTATGGTAGGAGCCATCGCGTGGTAGACCACTACCCATCAGTTATCCTAAGGGAGTGTTAGGATATCTGGAATAGGTCAAATAGTTCAGGGACGTAGGAGTATGACTATCGACAGAAGTAATAGCACGTCGCGTGGTAGGCCATTACTTAGGCTGTGCTATTCGTAGGAATAACGGCGCCAATCATCAGAGGTGATCATTAACTTGATGGGGTCTTGTCGCGATTGGAGCAATTGTGAGGGCCTACCATTCTCCTGAAGAAGATTGGCAAGTGAATTGTGTCAGAGGTTTAATGTTAACGTGACAGGGAATGTCGTGATTGGAACGACTTTGAGGACCCACCATCCTTTAGAAGAGGATTGGAGAGTGATTTTGTCAGAGGTTTAATGTTAACGTGACAGGGAATGTCGTGATCGGAACAACTTTGAGGACCCACCATCCTTTAGAAGAGGATTGGTGAGTGATTTTGGCTCTGGTCCTAACTATCTGAAGGTTTGACCGAGTGGGCTTTTGATGTCGCCCACCTGAGATGCTAATCTCGCCTATTTTGAGAGATTCGCCAAGACAGGGTGTTTAGCTGGTAGAATGAATTTTGCCTAGACTGATAGGCCTGCTTGGTGTGGGCGATTCGCCTGATCTGAGTGATCCGCTTGATCTGAACGATTCGCCTGATTTAAGCAGTTCACCCGACTTGAGCGATTCGCCTGATTTGGGCAGTTCGCCCGTACTGGCAGCCTGGCTCAGGAAATTGAAGCATAGGAATAGTTTTACCTCTTATACCATTTGGAGGGTGTGAGGGCCAGTTTAGACTCGTGCACTCGTGGGAGTTTGTGAAGGAGAACTAGGGGTAGTACTTCTTCAAATACTTGCTGTTGATGGGCATCATGATCTTATCGCCATTCGGTTTGACGAGGCGATAGGCGCCGTTTGAGTAGACTGTCTCTATCACGAACGGTCCTTCCCATTTGGACTGGAATTTCCCCTTCTTCTTGGAAGTGAGGATCATTGGTCGGCGAACGGATAGTACCAGTTCTCCTTCCTTGAAGGCTCGGCGCTTGACTTTCCTGTCGAAATTCTTGGCCATCCGAGCTTGATAAAACTCAATGTGCTGTGAGCTTCCAGTCGCTTATCATCCAACGCCTCGAGCTCTGCGAGTCGCAGTTGGTGATTTTCCTCGGTCATCATCCCTGTTGCTAAGGCGACGCGGAGGGATGGAATTTGAATCTCCAATGGCAGTACTGCTTCACAGCCGTACACCAGTGAGTAGGGCGTGGTGCCAGTCGGTGTGCGAACCGTTGTGCGATATGCCCACAGGCTCTCGCCTAGCTTTTCGTTCCAGTCGCGCTTGCTAGTGGAAGTCAGCTTGGTCAAGATCTTGATGATTGTTTTGTTGAAAGCCTCGGCCAGACCATTCGCTGAAGGGTTGTAGGCTGTGGAAGAGAGATTCTGTATTCGGAATTTGTCACAAAACCTGGTGAATGCATGGCTAACGAATTGCGTGCCGTTGTCATGAATGATACGCCGGGGTACGCCGTATCGGTATATGACATGATGTTTGATGAACTTGATCACATCATTGGTCTTGACTTCTCTTAAGGGGATAGCTTCGGCCCATTTAGAGAAGTAATCTGTGATCGCGAGGATGAAGCGATGACCTTTCGCCGATGGTGGAGATATTGGCCCGACTATGTCCATCCCCCATGCTTCGAAGGGCCAACACACCCTCGTCGGATGCAGATCCTCAGGAGGCTGGTGCATGTAGTTGGCGTGGATTTGGCACTCGTAGCAGCGTTTCGCATAAACGACTGCGTCAGTAACCATCCCAGGCCAGAAGTAGCCTATCCTCCGCATGCGATCCCAGAGCTTGGGTCCAGGTTGATGAGCCCCGCACACGCCGTCATGCGCTTCGCGTAGGGCCTCTTGCGCCTCTGCTTTCGAAAGACAACGAAGTAACAAGCCGTCGTATGACCTCCGATACAACGTTTTAGTGGTTGAATCGTAATAGAACCGCGAGGCACGTCGTCGGATAGACTCTCGTTCCTTCGCGTCTTCGGGCAATATGCCGTATAAGACGTAATCGATGATCGGGAGACGCCAGTCTTCCTGATCAAGCTGATCCGGTGTTTGGTGAGTGGCGTTCACCTCTGGGACGTCTCTTAGTCGAAAAAGCCTTCGGCTGGCGACTGTGACCCTTTGGGTCGTTCCCAAAGGCTGGGCCAAATTGGTTGCCAAGGATGCGAGGGCATCTGCATGAGTGTTCCTGGAACGGAGCACGTGCTCAATGCGGAAACTCTCGAATAACTCCACCAGTCTGACGGCCGCTTTGTGGAGTGGGATGAGATCTTCGTTCCTGACTTCATATTCGCCAGTCATTTGCTTAACGATGAGTTAGGAGTCACCGTAAGCCTCCAGATGCTTGATCCCTAACTCTTTGGCCAACTCGAGCCCTATGAGCAACGTGTTGTACTCGGCTACGTTGTTGGTGCACGGTTCCGTTAAGGAAAAGGCCCGGGGCAACACATGGCCATGCGGAGAGGTGAGGACCACCCCCACTCCTGCGGAGATAGAACCGCTCACGCCTGCGCGAGACGCACCATCGAAGAACATCTGCCATACCTCTGGTGACGAAGTCACATTGGCTTCGGGAGGTTCATCTGGTAGATCTTCAAATAGATCGGTCTTCACCCCCAGCGGGTGACTAGCCATGAGATCGCAGATGGCCTGTCCCTTGACTGATTTCTGAGGCATGAAGTGGATGTCGTATTGAGAGAGCAGAAGCGCCCATCTGGCCAAGCGCCAGTTTAACGCTGCAGGTTGTGTCATGAAGACCCGAATGGGGTTCATCCGGGAGATGACATGGATGGTTTGGCGAACCAAGTAATGTCGCATCTTTTGGATGGCGAACACCAAGGCTAAGCATTCCTTTTCGACCATTGGGTACCGTTGTTCGGTGCCCTGCAAGGTTCTGCTCAGGTAGTAGATGCCTTGTTCGTGGCCTGCATCGTCGTTTTGTGCCAAGAGGGCGCCTAGAGAATGTTCCATGGCCCGTATATATATGAGGAATGGCCTCCCTGAGATTGCTGCCGCAAGGACAGGTGGGTTTGAGAGATAAGCTTTGATCTCTTCAAAGGCCTTTTGGCATGGCTCGTCCCAGACGAAGGAGGTACCTTTCTTCATCAGCTTAGAGAAGGGTTGACATTTGCCCGAGAGATTCGAGATGAATCTTCGGATATAAGCCAGTCGTCCCTGAAGGCCTCTTAGCTCTTTAAGATTCCGGGGTGGCTGGAGCTCTTGAATGGCTCGCACCTTGTCTGGATCAATCTGGATCCCTTTCGTCGTGACGACGAAACCGAGGAATTTGCCGCTAGACATCCCCAAGAATGACTTGGTAGGATTCATCTTGAGTTGATGGGTCCTCATGAGTTCGAACATCGCCTTCAAGTCTCGGAGGTGATCCTCTTTATGGCGACTCTTCACGACCAAGTCGTCTACATAGCATTCGACCGTCTTTCGCAAATGATCTCGAAAGATCGTGCTCATGGCGCGCTGGTAGGTTGCGCCAGCGTTCTTGAGTCCGAAAGGCATGACGGTGTAGCAGTACACCCCCATGGGAGTTCTGAATGCAGTGTGCTTCTCGTCCTCGGGGTGCATTTTGATTTGATTGTACCCCGAGAAGCCGTCCATGAAGGACATCCTCTTGAATCCGCAAGTGTTGTCAATGATGACATCCGTGATGGGCAGAGGAAATTCGTCTTTAGGGCACGCAGCGTTGAGGTTCCTAAAGTCGATGCAGATGCGAATCTTACCGTTCTTTTTCAGGACCGGCACAATGTTCGCCACCCAGTCGGGGTGTTGCTCCTCTCTGATGAAACCAGACTCAATCAGTTTCTTCACTTCAGCTTCGATCACCTCCATGATTTGGGGGCGAAAACGCCTCTGCTGTTGTTTGATTGGTTTGGCGTCAGGGCTGATGTTGAGGCGATGCATGGTGACCCGCGGACCCAGACCAGGCATGTCCTCGTAGTTCCAGGCGAAGACGTCGATGTATTCCCGTATGAGGGCAATGAGGTCTTCTTTTTCCTGTGGAGGCAGACTGCCGCTGATGAATATGGGTTTGGGATTCGCCTCAGTACCCATGTTCACCTGGAGGACTTCGTCTTCGGTTGGTGGTTCGCGCTGTTCGAAGCGACTGTTCCACTGGGCGTTAACATGGCGATCCCATGTCTCGTCAGAGAGTGGGAGTTGTTCGTCCTCTGCCATTTCGGCGGGGTCTACTATGGCCATGTTGACTGTAAGGCCATCGAACAGATCCCTTACGCTGACGTCTGAGTCCCAAGCCGAGGTCGTCGACGATTGGTCCCCCGAACATGCATAGTCGGAGTCCTCGTCGATGTAAAAGCACAGATCCGACGAGGAGGAGGAGTAGCCTAAGCCTCTCCGAGTCCTGTTGAAGTAATTTGAGGGCTTCCCTTTGGGTACGTAGGCGGGTTTGATGACCGTCTTACGTCCTCGGCCGTAATTCAGGCCCTCTAAACGAGTGAGGTCATTCCCCATGTCGCTCATCATTCGTTTCGCAACTCGACTGTACTGTGAAAACTGGGGCGCTGGGTCTTCGTCCTCGGATTCATCCCATAGCGTACGCAGGGGATGATCGATCCGACCGAAAATAATATCTTTTCGATAATTATTTCGGGCCGGTACGACGAACACAGCTTGCGACGACCTGATCGGCTGCGTCTTGGCGGCGTATGACGAGCACACCGGCAAGTGCATGGAAGGATCACTGTAGAGTTTTGACCATATTTCATTTGGCGCATCCTCTTCGGACGTGGAACAAGACGACAAGTAAGCAAAGTCGGATTTCTCATTCACGATAAATTTTTCCGCCTGAACAGCGTTGGTTACATGGTGACTATCGTAACCATTTACAACTGACTCAAAGTCATTCAGAATTAAGCTGTCACCATATTCAGGCTCGCTATCCGCCTCGTTGCCGCTCTCTGGCTCCTCCGCTGGCGGCACGTCGGGGTCCTGGTACAACAGGGAATCCGTGAAGTAGTTTTCGACGCCCTTGAAGGGCTGCTTGTCGGCCACTACTGTCCTGACTCGTTCATAGTTGTCCACATACTTTAAGCACTGGTGTAATGTGGACGGGACTATTCTATTGCCATGGATCCATGGGCGCCCTAGGAGTATGTTGTACGAGGGTTCGGCGTCGATGACGTAGCACGTCACCTCCATCTTCATGTCGCCTATCCGACATTTCAGGCGGATTTTGCCGAGCGGCCGAGTCCCCGTGGCGTTAAAGCCGAAGATGGTAGTCACAGTCGCGGAGAGACTCTTTGGTGGTATCCCCAAGTGCTTGATCAACTTCAGGGGCACGATGCTCAGCGCGGACCCTGGATCGACCTGAATCCAATCTACTTTCGACGAGCCGACGTATCCCGTGAAGTACAGTGGCCGGTCATGATGTGTGCTCTTGATGAGCATATCCTCATGGGTGAAAGTGATGCACGGGACTCGTCTTTCAGAGACTTGGCCGCAAGTTGCACATCCCTGTTCTGCCTCCGTTTCTTTCGAGAAATGGGTATAGAACGCCTCTGAGTCGGCCAGCGCCTCTTGGAGGGCCTCTCGGGTGGACCTGGACAACCGGAGGAGGTCGTACATGGTGATTCGCGCGGGAATGCTTTTCAGTTGCGCGAGCACATTGAACCGGAAAGGTTGGCGGATTGTGCTTGGTCCATCCGGATTGGGAGAGGTTATTGCGACTGGCCTTGCGGGAGGTCCTGCCGGGTTCTCCGCCCTCGCGGGATATTCTTTCGCAAATTCTTTCCCTGCCCTCGTGGCAAAGACGTTGGTGTCTTCTTCAAAATCGGTCAGGGTAGTCATTGCTGCATCATCTCTACCTAGGATGGCAGAGATAACGTTGCAGTGCTTCCTCTTAGCCTCCTTGGAAGGCTGTGCAGTCCACTGCTCGTCATTAAGGAGGTCTGGATGGACCCACATCACCTGCCCCGATGGCAGAGTCTGTGGGACCAAACCCTTTTTCCCGCTGGTGGTGAGGATCGTCGTTAGTGATCTTCAAGACCGCCTTGGGGATAGGGATTACCCCTGCTGGGGCTTGAACCTCTGGGAGATCTGTCCCGAAGCTTAAAGTGATCATGTTCGTAGTCACTTGCTTCTAGACTTTCTCTTTCTTCAAAACCCCCACGTCGTAGAGGGCCTGGAGCTTGTCCTTGAGGACGTAGCATTTGGTTGTGTGATGGCCAAGGAATCTGTGATATGCACAGTAACTTGGGTCACCGGTTTTGTCAGCCTCCTCAGGCTTGGCAGCTTCTGGCAACTTAATTCGCCCACTCTTGAGTAGAGTGTTGAGAGTCGCCACCACATGGTCTTCTTTGAAATCATATTGCCGCTGGGGGCGTGGTTCAAACTGCCTGGGTTTAGGCTTTTGAGCAGCCTTTGGTGCCGGGGCGGAGTCGACCGCCATGATTTCTTTTCCTCTCGACCGAGGAGGGTTCTTGCAGCTGGCTCTGCTGCTCCCTTTTTGGCCTGCGGCTCTTCGGCCTCCAGCCTCTTGATCATATTTTCAACTTACTCGCCTTGGCGAACAAGCTCCTTCCAAGTCCGGGTCTCTACTGCCCCGATCTTGGACAAGATGTGGATCGACAGGTTGTTGCGGCACATCTCAATCAGTGTCGACTCGGAAACCTGGTCCCGACAATGGACTGATCGATTCCGAAATCTCTTCACGAAGTCGTTGACCGACTCCGACTTCCACTGCTTCTCAGCGAGGAGAGTGGCCATTGACACTTCCGTGTTGTCGTCGAAGAAGCGGGCGAGGAAGAGCTTCTCAACGTCGGTCCATGCTTTGATAGAGCCGGGCTCCAGTTTGCGGAACCATTCAAAGGCCACCCCCTTGAGGGTACCTATGAATAGTCGAGTAAGAATGGCGTCATTCCCCGTAAGAAATCCGGTCTGCGCCATGAAGTAGTAGATGTGTTGCGAGGGTGATCCCTTGCCATCAAACTGTACTAAGCTGATTGGCTTGAACTTTGCTGGGTATGGGACCGTGTCCTATTCGATAGGGTAGGGACGTACCACCCCCAGCTTGTTTATATTTTGCTGGAGCTTCAGCGCGTTGAGCTGGTCCTGAAACTCTTCGAATCTTTTGTCACGGGTGCTGTCCCCAGTGTGTGACGTTCCTATCGACGTTTTGGAGGAGTAATCGGAATGTCAATCATCCTCCGTCTCAGCCGCTGGACGGTGAGGTGGTACCCATTCTTTATCCCTAGTCTGCCGGGGCAAGGGACGTTGGGTCCTCTTCTTCTTCTTCTTGTTCAGCAGTTGCTCCATCATCTCTCTTAGAGAGTCGATGGTCGCCTGCTGTTCCTCCAGCTTTTGAGCCATTGTCTGCTCGGCGTTGAGTTCGGTCATGTGTACTCTTGCCTGCGCGTCTTGACTTGAGCGTGAGGTCTGAGATGTGGCCACCGCCGAATGAACCTCGTCTTCACCGCAGGAGGGGGGCACCAGGGTAGAGTAATCAAACCCAATGCTTGCCCCCCTGCGACTACGTGTTCGCTGGAATATGTCATCCTGCCGACGTCGAGCGAACCGAGTGTTAGGTCTTAGGACGGAGTCCGAGTCTGGCGAGTCGGAGAGTACCGCCTTCCCCTTATCCGTCATGTTAACCGTGGCGGATGAGAGCTCTAGGTCGTCAGCAGCGCGTCTTTTTTGGTGACGACGCCTTTGACGGGAGGGCCTTGGTTGAGAGGACTGTTGAGACAGTCTCTCAAACACCGAAGGTTTCGCCGTTCCGACGCATTGGCAGTCGGCGAGGACCGTGTGGATGAGTCTCTCGCAGTGGCACTGAGGATTCGCCTCCTGCATAGTGCGTTTGCGAGTTAAGTATTCCCTAAGGTCTTCTGTGGGCGGTTGGTGACAACCCCCAGCTTCAGAAGAGTCGCTCGGGTGAGCGCATGAGAGATTTTTGGACGCGCTCTCTGGTGCGCGTTGGGTGGAATGCTTTGGTGCTGGAGTCGGGCGATCTCGCCTTGACTGGCGAGTCTTCGCGTTTGAGCAAACTCCACCGCCAAGTGGTTATGGCGAGGCTCGCCAGCCTTCGAGGATTCGCCTACTCGGGTAGGCTCGTTCGCTCAGTGTGGTTTATTCGCATCAGGGATATGACCTGAGAAGCGAAGTCCTCCTGAGCGGATGGCTTTGTCGTCCTCGGTCGGCGTTCCTGATTTGGAGGGCCTTCTAAGGTCGGGCAGTTTTCCTTCTCGTCTAGCGTTTCTCGGGCCTGTATGATGGTTCAGGCCATTGTGAGAAGCGGAGGTTTGGACCTCCTGTCTGACGAGCGTTTGCCGTTGCTGTTGGTTAGCTCTCCCGGCGAGGGGAGCATCGCCGCGGGCTGCGGTAGTGCAGTTTGTGCCGGAGTGAACCGGCGTTTCCTCCGAGGCAGGTGTCTGCGTGGACCGCTTGGCGATCCATTTGGCAGACCCTTGCCTCTTGCGCTCGATCTCTGGCTTGGCCTTGATCGATTGCGAGGGAGTGGGCTCCTCCGATGAGGCTCGGGGGGAACCCGTAGGTGCAGAGGCTTTGACCGTCTGAGGTCGGCCTCGGCGCACGACTCTGTGGCGTCTGCGGGACGCATCGCCGCCAGAGGAGGAGGAGGACAAGTACTCTTCGTACTTGGCCTGGTCGAACTCAATTTCTAGGGACTCCACGGTCGTCCCGACAGCAACCTCATCAAATTGAGCCACCACCATTTCGTTCGATGAAACAGCTTCTCCCACTGTGGTCGCCATCTTCTGTATGGTGTAAATTTGATTTCCCAAAAACAGGGAGTGTTCTTTTGTATTAATAAGAAAGCTTATTACAAACTAATAATCAAATGGTTACAACAGAAGCAGAGGGAATGCCCTCTTTGTTTTGTGTGGGGACTTTAGGTGGCTATAGGACGCTTCGCTCGATGCTCGTGTCGAGTCTGCTTCCCTTGGACCGTTTGATCGAGGTTGCTGGAGAGCTTCAGTTCGCAGTAGAAGCTCGACTCGATGGAGTTCGGGGTCTGCTTAGTTCGCCAGTGATCGGAGCTTAGAACTAGGCAGTGGCGCTGTAATGCAAGGATCTGCTAATAGCTTGGTCTCAATTACTTTTCTCCAAGTTTTGCGATCTCTCCTCCAGTGTGCTGGAAGGGGCTTTTAAATGGAAGAAGGACAGCTTGACTACTCCTTGAATTATGGGATGTGACCATACATTGTTTGGAGACGTCCCGCTGCTCCTTCGTACCGTCAGCGGTCATTCGAAGAGCTGCGCTCTGTATCACGTTTCGTAAGAGTGGGAAAGCCCCTCCTCGTATGCGTGACAACGGCTGTCAAATGCTTGCGTGGATCTGACCAACCACCGAGCGCCGGCGGCTCTCGTCCCCTCGCTTGGACAACTGAGGTGAGCCGCATTTATGAGGGTGCAGGCTGTTTTAACACCTGTCTGCTCACTCGTACTGTAGGCGGCTTGTTCGGCGGGCCTGGAGTGCCGTGCCTTCTCTCTTCAGGTCAGGAGAGGCGGGAAAGCGTGTTCCTGGTACTCGAGTGGGTTTGGACAGCTCACCGAATGCCGGCGGATTCGTCTCCCGACTTAGATAGCCGATGTGAGTCGCATTTATGACTGTTCAGGTCGACTCAACACCTGTCCAGTCCCTCGCACTGCAAGTACTTTGGAGTACTGTGCCCTCTCCCTTCAGGTCGAGAGAGGTGGGAAAGCCTATCTCCGTACGTGGGGTAGCGGATACCCAGCTGTACTGACGGCCTGGAGGTTTGCAGGCGGATTCGACTTTGGACTCGGGCAGGCGAGTCGCGTGAAAGGCGAACTTCTGCTATTCCAACTGATCTCAACTCGTGCAGGCGAGTCGATTATTCAGGCGAATCTGTAACCGAGCACGTTTGACGACCATGTGGCTTAGGCAGGCGACTTCTTGTGGGCGAATTTCCTGTAGGCTTATTAGAGGTATTTTTTACCGTCTACATTTACACACAACCTATTGAGCTTATTGTATTTACATTCATATTATAATTTGGGGTTGTGGGTTTGTGACTAAGAGTTGTGCTTAATTGAGTTCTCACCTTGTTTAGAGAACAATCATTTGATTTGTGAGCTTTAATTGTGAGATTCACTTTGTATTACACTAGTACACCGAGAGGAGTGTGTGGTGAGAGATGGGGTTGCTTCCAAGAGGAGTGGCGTCGGTTGACGAACCTAGGAAGAGGTTGTATCTGAGCACTTGAGGAAGGACACGAAGAAACCAACACTTAGAGTGTGTGCAGTGTAGTTACATTGTGAGATTGTGATCGTTGATCGGTGAGCGTTGAAAACCGATAATGTGTGGTGTAAACGTTATTCGGGTTAGCGTAGAAAACCCGGTTGTGATAGTGGATTTCTTCCCGGGAGTGGGGAGCGGAGACGTAGGACGGAAGGTCCGAACTTCGTGATCATTTTGTGTGTTTGAGTTTGCTTTGGTGTACTTACTCTTATGTTTATATTTTTTGTCGCCATTGCCTATTGCTCACTATTTATATCATCCACTATCTTGTTTATTTTGTTTACCCTTGTGTATATCACTTATCCTAGCTCACATATCTTGTTGTATTTTATACTTGCTAGGATAACTTGTTAATTAGTTTTAATTGGCATATAATCGGATTAGATTAGCATAAGATCCTAATCACCCCCCTCTAGGGTCTAACAATTGGTATCAGAGCTTGGTGCTCTTTGATTTAAGAACTAATCGCCTTGAGTTAAAGATTCAAGTTATCGTATTTTTGTGCTAATCTAGTTTTGTGATTTTATTGTTATCTTGCTTGCACATATATACATTATGGATATGCACGGTGCACCTTGTTTAGGTTATGTCATTAATGTTGCTCCTCGTTTAGATAATTTCCCCTATGCCCAATGGTCTGTTAGATTTAAACTATTTGTTCAATCTAAACATTTTAATTTATGGGAAATTATAGATGATGATTATATTGTGCTCACTTCGGAGAAATCCAAGTGGAATAAAAATGATCATCGTATGTTTACAATGAATAATATTTTGTTAGAATATTTGCTAAATGCTCTTGATTCATATATGCCTAACAAGTTTGTTTATTTTGATAGTGCTTACACCTTATAAAAATTTATTGAAGCACATCAAGGGGACTTGGAGGCAATCCGATAAGATTTGGAGGATCCGGCTTCAAGTTCATATGGAGCATCATTCATATGGCCACTAGGCGATAGCCCTAGTGAGGTTTGCGAGTTCGAAACTACTAATAATTTATCTAGTGATGAACTTGCTTGTGCCAGTAAAAAATTATTGCATGCCTATAACAAATTGCATAAAGATTTTATTGATTTACAGAGCAAGCATGAAGATTTGAAATCCGATCATGAGTTGTTAGCATCTAAGTTTGAAACTGTTTCTAATAAAAATGTGATCCTTAAAGAAAACAATAAAAAATTGAAATTTGATCATGTTTCTTTAACTTCAAATGTTACTAGTTTAACTCATGAAAAAGATAATGCCATGTTAGAAGTAGAGAACATAAAAAATGATACTGCTTCTTTTATAAATGGTTATTTATGTTCTACTTCTAAAGTTAATGCTAATATGCCTAATGATGAGTTGAACAATGTTAAAAACCGTATTTCTTCTTTAGATTCAACTCTTAATACATGCATTAACAACCATAAGAAGCTTGTGAATATGTATGTCAAGTCTAAGTCAAAATCATCCACTCATCATCCACACATATATAGCAAAGTCTACAAATGCACAATTTACGGTCGTAAAGGCCATCTTGCTAGATTTTGCTATGATGCACACAAACATAACAATGCTAATGCTCATTGTGCATCTCATGTAGCTTCTTCATCACATACACATGCATATGCTTATCATGCACATCATAAACATGCTAATGTGTTCAAATGTGATCTTTGTGGACGTTTTGGCCATTTGGAAAAATTTTGCTATGATTTGAAAAGACTTCACTTTTGCCAAATGATTTTAAAAGACCACAAAAGTTTAAGTGTGATCATTGTGGTAGATTTGGTCATTTGAACAAGTTTTGTTTTGATTTGAAGAGAGTTTTCCATTTGCAAAATAATTTTAAAGAACAATCTATTTTTGCAAATGAGTCCCGTGCACAACCGTTTGGTCCACAAAAATAAATGGATCTCTTTCATTGTACAAATTACAATCGGAAGGGGCATTTGAGTAAATATTTCTTTGACCGTGTTAGTGCACCACATATGCCCAAGAGGGTTCATAACCCTAGGGCTTTGAGCTTAAATGATAGGGGTCATGTCCCTAACCCCAAAACAAATTTGATTTTTTTTAACCAAGAATTTTAGTGTTTTTCTTTTTCTTTTTTCTTGGTTTTGAAAATTATGTGTTAAAATTTTTTTTGGATATGAAAACAATCTTTCGTTGATCAATTCTTTTGTTTTCATGATTACTAGGTTTGATTTTTGATGAGAGATTTGTGTTTATATAACCCTTCGGGTTTATTGGGTGTTTATTCCCTAATCTTGTTTACCGGGTGCTAAAATGTTTATATGGGTTGATACTAGCTCAAGAGCTAGATATAGTTGCCTCTCTTGATTTTTTTTTAAAAATCAATGATGTTTTGGTTTTATGATTTAAATTTTGATTTATGATTTCATTTGATTGATTTGTTTTCATTTGAAAACATTTTGCATGATTCCCATGCTCCTTTTCTTTTGATTTCATAAATCTATCTTTACACATGGTTTTTATGTTCTTTGATATGAGACACTATTTTTCATATTGATATATTCATATGTGTTCTCATTATCTCTTTGTATGTGAGTCGTGTTTAGCATTTATGCTTGCTCACATATGTATGCCTTAGTATTCATTCCATACTTATATTCATGAGGCATTTTGATAGGGGGAGCTATTCCCTATACTTGTTTTATACTCACTCATGCTTATTTGTAGGGGGAGCTTTCGCTCTCTTTATTCTTGGTGTTTTCCCCTTTTTAATGTTGTCAAAGGGGGAGAAATTTTGTGAGTATATTCTTTTTATTTATATGCATGATAATTACAATATTATATATTCATTTCCTTTCATGCATATATCTTTTTGTAAATTGTTTGTCATCATCAAAAAGGGAGAGATTGTTGGCCTTCTTATTTTGATGATGTTTAACAAACAATTTACGACTAATGTTGTTTCTCTAGTATTTGTGTTTTCTTATTTTTTGTAGACAAACAACGAGTTGGAGGATGGATGGAATCAAGCATTCACGATCATATCTATTGGAGGATGAAAGGAAATACTGGAATGAAGCAATGCAATTCAAGTTAAAGATTAAAGTTCAATCTTCATCCGTAAGTTTACCAAGAAGAGCATATTGAAGATCAAGATCAAGCTTGGGTAATTTAGTTTAGAAGTTTATATTATGTGTCTTAATACTTTAAGCTCAATCATATATACACACACATAGTTGGTTTTTATATATATAGTTATATATATACACAAGTTTTGGTTTATGGACTTAACAATCATTGTATACATATTTTATTAAGTCTATAAAATTATTTCATAGGGTTTCAAAACATTGTTTATGTCAAAACAACAAATTTCATGTATATCACATTTTCATGTTTTGGACACACTTGCAAAATACATGAGTTTTCACAAATGGAAAACTCAATTTGAGAAATTATTTTTCTAACATGTTTAATTTCATGTTTATAAATGTTTTCCAAAGTTTTATCAATTTTAGAATTAATTTGTTATGTTTATTTGAATTTACAAAATCAAGTTTTTAATTAGCTCATGTTCGTGCATGTTTTTACAAAACTGATGCGTTTTCACAATTGGGAAATGCAATTTGAAAAATTTCTTCGTTTACATGTTTATCATCATATATACAAACATTTTCCCAAGTTTTAATATTTTTGGAGTTGTTTTGTTATTTTCAATTGAATTTACAAAACCGTATTTTCTGCAGTTTTTTTTAGAAACTGTATATCTGTGTTTAAACAGTTATTTCTCTCAACTGGGAAATGATATTTCTGAAATTCTTTCTCTAACATGTTTATCTACATGTCTAGAACCTTTCCTCAAAATTTTATGATTTTTAGAGTTGATTTACTATTTTTAATTAATTTTACAAAGTCAGATACGTAAAATTCCAGAATCTGTCAAAAACAGAAACGGTCTGTAAACAGTGCGGTCGACCCTACTGTAGCACCCGACCGTTGAACAGTAACAGTAACTTCTGTTTTTTGGTTTTTTAGTGGGTTTTTGTGATTTTTTGGGTTGTTTTCTTCTACCCTATATATACCCCTTTGCCATAACTATTTTCCACAACCAAGAGATGTTTTAAAAGAGTTTAATAAGGGTTTAACCTTATTTTGTGTTTGTTTAAAAGAGTGTTTAAGAGTTTGTTTGTGAAGAGAATTTCACAAGAGTTTGAGGAGATCATCAATCTTGTTTGGGCTTCAATCTACATCCCTCCACTCTTGTTTTAGAGAAGTTTTCTTAAACTCTTTATCTAGCTTATTTATGCTTAACTTGTCATATTTATTTAGCTAGATTAAATTGAGTTTAGACTTATTTTGATTTATCTCTTTATTCACACACAACCTATTGAGCTTATTGTATTTACATTCATATTATAATTTGGGGTTGTGGATTTGTGACTAAGAGTTGTGCTTAATTGAGTTCTCACCTTGTTTAGAGAACAATTATTTGATTTGTGAGCTTTAATTGTGAGATTCACTTTGTATTACACTAGTACACCGAGAGGAGTGTGTGGTGAGAGATGAGGTTGCTTCCAAGAGGAGTGGTGTCGGTTGACGAACCTAGGAAGAGGTTATATCCGAGCATTTGAGGAAGGACACGGAGAAACCAACACTTAGAGTGTGTGGAGTATAATTACATTGTGAGATTGTGATTGTTGATCGGTGAGCGTTGAAAATCGATATTGTGTGGTGTAAACGTTATTCGGGTTAGCATAGAAAACCTGGTTGTGATAGTGGATTTCTTCCCGGGAGTAGGGAGCGGAGGCGTAGGACGGAAGGTCCGAACTCCGTGATCATTTCGTGTGTTTGAGTTTGCTTTGGTGCACTTACTCTTATGTTTATATTTCTTATCATCATTGTCTATTGCTCACTATTTATATCATCCACTATATTGTTTATTTTGTTTACCCTTGTGTATATCACTCATCCTAGCTCACATATCTTGTTGTGTTTTATACTTGCTAGGATAACTTGTTAATTAGTTTTAATTGACATATAATCGGATTAGATTAGCATAAGACCCTAATCACCCCCCTCTAGGGTCTAACAAACCTAGACCTCAAAATAAATCCATTATTGGAACAAAATGGATTTTTAGAAACAAATTAGATGAATTTGGTCAAGTTGTTAGAAATAAAGCTAGATTAGTTGCACAAGGTTATAATCAAGAAGAAGCTATTGATTATGATGAAACTTATGCACCTGTTGCTCGTTTAGAATCTATTAGAATTCTTCTTGTATTTGCATGTTTTATGAATTTTAAATTATTTCAAATGGATTATAAAAGGGCTTTTCTAAATGGTTTTATAAAAGAAGAAGTTTTTGTAGAACAACCTCCAAGATTTGAACATGAAAATTTTTCAAATCATGTTCTTAAACTTAAGAAATCATTATATGGTCTTAAACAAGCACCTCGTACTTGGTATGATAGATTAAAGAATTTTCTTTTAACTTCAGGATTTGATATTGGAAAAGTAGATTCAACTTTATTTATTAAGAAAATAAATAAAGATATTTTATTAATTCAAATATATGTAGATGATATTATTTTTTGTTCTACTAATAACAATCTTTGTCAAGAGTTTGCTCAGACTATGCAGGATGAATTTGAAATGAGTCACATGGGTGAACTCAATTTCTTCCTTGGACTTCAAATTAAACAATTAAAAGAATGAATTTTCATCAATAAAAGCAAGTATGCAAAAGATTTACTCAAACGCTTTGGAATGGAAAATACAACAAGCAAACCAACACCAATGAGTACTACTACATCACTTGACAAAGATGAAAATGAAAAGAATGTTGATCAAAAGCTTTATCGATGTATGATTGGATCACTCCTTTACATTACTGCAAGTAGACCTGATATTATGTTTAGTGTATGTTTATGTGCTAGATTTCAATCTAATCCTAAAGAATCTCATCTTAAAGTAGTGAAAAGAATTTTTAGATATCTTAAAGATACTACAAATTATGGATTAAGTGAAAAGAATTTTTAGATATCTTAAAGATACTACAAATTATGGATTATTTTATCCAAAACATAGCACTTTTAATCTAATTTCATATAGTGATGCGGATTTTACCGGATGTAAATCCGATAGAAAAAGTACAAGTGGAACGTGTTATTTCTTAGGATATTCACTTGTATCTTGGTTTAGTAAAAAACAAAATTCAGTATCATTATCAACGACTGAAGCAGAATATATTGCTGCAAGTCTTGCATGTGCTCAAGTTTTATGGATGAAACAAACATTATTAGATTTTAGCATAAATTGTCTCATATCATCCATAATGTGTGACAATTCAAGTGTAATTAATTTATCTAAAAATCCGATTCAACATTCACGTACAAAACACATTGATATTAGACATTATTTCTTACGTGATCATGTGCTTAAAGGTGACATTTCGTTAGAATTTATACCTACTGATAAATAAATTTCATATATATTAACAAAGCCTTTAAAAGAAGAAATTTATGTTAAATTAAGAAGGGAATTAGGTATATGTTCAATTGATGATTTAAATTAAAGTTCATTTTTATTCACATGTTTTATAGTCGACTAATTTACATTATAGTCGACTACATGCACAAACACTGCATATAGGATTTTCTGTAAGTCTCAGTATAGTCGACTAATTTTTCCTGTAGTCGACTACTTTTCATTACAGTCAGAAAATAAACTTTCTGTTGACCAACCTATAGTCGACTACTATTGTTTATAGTCGACTACTAACAACAGTTTTACATATTATTAACTTTCAGTCTTTTGGATTTTTTTTAAAATCAAATCCACAACCCAATACCCGTTTAACTTACAAAAACAATTAATCTCAACCATTCATTTGTCTGATCAAATCCTAGCCTTATATCTATTGTTTATCTAGATCAAATCCAAACCACACAATTTTTTTTCTTAACTAATCTTGACCATTCAAGTATTTGACAAGAATAACTCCTTAAAATCCCCAATTCACTTCCTCTTTCTTCCCCATAACCGATCCCTCTTCTTCCCCATTTCAAAAATTATGTTTCCTCATCTAGGGCATCTTAAAAACTCATCTTTCCCACTTATTTCTTCAACAACTTCCTTGATTCCAAGCTCTATTCAGGTCCTGTAGTCGACTACAAGCAAGAATAGCCGACTACATCTAGGGTTTCATCATTTTGGGTAAGTTTTTTCAATCCTTTCTTGGCTTCCAAGTTCATTTCATGTTCTTCATCATGTCTAGAGCTAAGAAAGCTAAACAAACTCATTCTAATGTTAATGATGAAATTATTGTCTATTTAAAAAGTCTGAATTTACTTGAAGAATTCAATAAAATATCATCTTTCGAAATTCTTCCGGGTAGATTTGTCAAATTTGATGATTTCATACCATCAAATTTCAATTCTTATTTTGAAAATGTAGGTCTTTTAGAATTATTTTCATCGGAAAATAGAAAACCTACATATCCGTTCTTGGTTCATTTGTTCTACAGGTCTTTTAGAATTATTTTCATCGGAAAATAGAAAACCTACATATCCGTTCTTGGTTCATTTGTTCTACACCAATATCACTCGTGTGGAAACAATTCGTGGACATGAAAAATTAAGTACACTTGTAAAAGGGATAGAAATTGAATTAACTATTAAGTCAATTAGAAAAAATTTTAACATTCCCTATAAAGGTGTAACTCTTAGTTCCATCAAAATGAATGATGAAAATCTATTGTATAATCACATTTTTCTTCTGGGTTATGGAAAACCTTTGAACAATTCAAATAAACTCCGTCTGATTCCTCATTTCCTTGCTAGAATCCTAGCATATAACATATTTCCAAAAACAGGGAGCTTTCATTTCCTTTCCATAGATTTAGCAAAAGCTATTTATGCTATTATGGAAAATATTCAAGTAAATTGGGCTGCTGTTTATTATAAAATTCTGTTAGCAATACCAAAAGGATCTCTTCCTTATGGTGCTTTCTTAACAAAAGTCTTTGAAAAATTCAATGTCGATCTAGCTTCTAAAAAATCGGTTGTTCGAACTGTCAAATTTTTTGACTCCAATGCTCTTACAAGAATGAAGTTAACTAATTTTGAAATTCATGATCAAAATCCTCACGATGAGCCTCCACCTACTCAAGAACAACAATAACATGATATACCTCAATCATCTCATCAAGCTGGAACTTCATCTAGTCAACCACCACCATCATTTCCTTCAGAACCTTCATGTTTTTCAGATGTGCAGTCACCTTAAAAGTCTATGCATGCATCATATTAGATTTGGATGTTTTAGTGTTTAGTTTTAAAACAATTATGTTTTTTTTTTGTTAGTTATCTATGTTTAAGTATCAAAAACTATGTAGTTGTGAGTTGATATTAAGACATATATAATGTGTTATGTTGCTACTATGTCAAGTATGTTGATTATGTGTTTGCATTACTATGATGTTTTTTGGATAGTTAATATATGTGCTATATATTTTAAACAGATTATGGTGATGAACATTGTGGAACTTTTGATCTTTATGGCAAGTCTTTGCCTACCTATTTGGATGGGTGAAGTTATGGACTATGTTCATAATCTGGATGATTTGTTTGAAGTATTAGCTCATGTTGAAGAAATAATGTCATGCTTAGCATAAATGTTTATCTCTTTTTGTTGATAACAAAGGGGGAGAAATGGTATAAATATTAGACTTATGTAATGTTACAGACTCTAATATGCATATATGCAGGGGGAGTAAGTATGTTTATTTCATAATGTGCAGGGGGGTAAGTATGTTTATTTCATAATGTTTAAATTTATTTATAAAATACTTATATATGCATAAATTGTTTGTTATCATCAAAAAGGGTGAGAATGTTGAATATCAAGTCTCCATGATATTATTTTGATGATAACAATTTATACAATGTGTGTTATACAATTGCACTAACATTTATATGCAGCTTTCAATATCAAAATATGAACAAATGCAAGTTGAGTTCAAGGCATTATGAAGTGAAGAAGATGAAGAACATATGAGATAATGTATTTTATATTTTCTTTACTTAGAATTATTATACAAGCCTTGATCACTCACACACACACACATAAATATTAGAACACACTAGCGCAGGCTTAGTGTGTTGGTTAATTATAGAAATCCCCTATATTAACCATTAGATTTTATAATTAATATTTGAGTGTCAAAACATTTCATACATTACATTTTTTCTGTAAAACTCAGATATAGTCGACTAATGTTGAATATAGTCGACTACAATAGTTTCAGTCATGTTTCTGTAAAACACATGACTGGTCGACTAATGTTGAATATAGTCAACTACAAAAGTTTCAGTCATGTTCTGTAAAACACATGACTAGTCGACTAATGCTTAATATAGTCGACTAAAAAATTCTCAGTCATGTTTCTGTAAAACATATGACTAGTCGACTAATGCATATTATAATCGACTACTATGAAAATTTCTGATTCACTAAGTCGATTTTAACTCGGTGTAGTCGACTACTATGTCTTGTAGTCGACTACAGATACAGTTTTTTCAGATTTTAATGTTCGAATTAATGACTGTTTATAGCCATTTTTAAACGTTTTTAAAGTTAAAAATTCTTGTCTTTTCAAGGGCTATAAATAGGTTATTTGCTTAGAAAAATACACTAAATTCATATACCCATAAGCTTTGATATTTGTGCATCTTTCAAGTGTTAAAAAATTTAGATTTTGAGAAAAAGAAAAGTTTTCTGAAATTGCCTTTGATCCTCATTAAAATACTTGTCTAGGCAATTTACAGAAGTTAGAATCATTCCTAAGCCACTACTACACTACACTACAAATCAAGGCTTATAGGAATTGAATTGTTGCTTCAAAAGTTCTCTCGGTTTGTGAGAGGTGTTAATCTCTTGGTTTAGAGATTTGTGTGCAAATTGGCAAGGTGTTTGTCAATTGGTGTTGTAACTTGCAGGGACTTGCAAATTGGTCAGGTTTGCTTTTGATTTTGTAAGTTTATTCAAAATCATAGTGGAAACTCTCAAGTGGGATTTGCTTGGGGACTGGATGTACACCGGATTGGTGGAACCAGTATAAAACTTTGTGTTTGTGTTTGTGTATTTCTGAGATTGTCATTTTTTCTTTGCAATTTATAATCTACTTTGCATAAATTTTAAAATAACACTATTCAACCCCCCTCTCTAGTGTTCTAGTGTATCTATTTTAGATCCTACAAATAATACATTAGAATAACTCTTTGGTTTGTCTAAATTTTCAACCAATGTTGCTCTATAACCCTTTAAACTAGCTATGCACATGCAGTTTGCATCTATAAGCATATGCATATGCACCAAGCTAATACATAAAAGGGTAGTGGTCCAAAACGCTGGACTTTTCAATAATCTAACTTTGTTGTTGTGCAAGCTAGCAGAAATATGATGATTAGAAAATGCTCTCTGAACCATTTTTTTTTCCTAAGGGCAAAAAGGAAAATGCTGAAACCATATCAAACAGGTCTGAAAATTACACGACAATAGCCAGCATTCTCAGATCATATCCAAAATCGGGAATTGTTAACGTCCATATCTAAAAAAAGATTTGTTGTGTTGTAGGATTATCGTCATGTCTTGAGAGAAAATTTCCTATATCAATACGTATACACCATGAATGAATTCATTTTATTCTCCACTACATTCCATGAAATTTCTCAGAACTTATCTCTTGAAATTAATTGGAAATCAACTCTATTTATTCTCCACTACATTCCATGAAATTTCTCAGAACTTATCTCTTGAAATTAATTGGAAATCAACTCTACACATTATGCTATTCTCCACAGGAAATTTCTCAGAACTTATCTCTTGAAATTAATTGGAAATCAACTCTACACATTATGCTATTCTCCACAGGAGCTCATAGACCATTATACAAAATACATTCAAAAACATTTAACTCACTTAACTCACTTTTTACTGTACAAATTCTTCAATAACAACACTCTACCTTTCTGTTTGAATTTATTATATTTTTATCATCATCATCATCATCATTACCTTGGTCCAGAGAGCTACATTGCTTGTACCAGAAGCGATGAATCAACCAAATGTAGAATGGGAACACTAATTTTTGCAGGAATATAAACTCCAATATTGAGAATATGAAGGGAAGAAAACTAGAAGAAATTAAGCAGTAGAGCCACGGAGAAAAAGAACTGACAAATTCTACCATGCAAATATTATGAACTATGGCACCATGAGCTATCAACCAAATAATTTTGGCTTGTAGTAAATTATAAATTATAAATTACATTAAAAATTCTAAATTTCTAGCATTTCCCATTACCACAAAGCTACTAAAAATACAAAAGCTAAATTTGAAAGAGCAGAATTACACGGAGATTCTCAATTCCAACATCATAAGAAATTTTATTTTTTTTCCAAAAACCGGCACTAAATTCCTCAAAAAATCAACAAAATTACAACCACAAAATCAAGCTAAGATCTTATTCTCCTAATTTAACCTAGAATTTAGAAATCGGGGCTGAGAATTACCTATCTAGGGTTTTTGATCTGATCCTTCAGCACTTGAGAGAAAGTCGAAGGTGGCGCTTGCGCTCGAGGGGAGAAGAGATCACAGGCCCTGAGGAGTGAGGAGAGAGGAGATCCAAGATGAAGCTTGAGCTTCAGGCGAGATGAGATCAAAGGTGGGGCTCGAGCTTGAGGAGAGAGATCGGATATGAGCTCGAGGGTAGAGATCAGAGGCGATGAGTTTTTTTTCCCGGAGATGAAGGGACGAAGGGCTTCGTTTATGAGAGACGAAGCGTGATGGGTAGTGTGATACGGGTCAGCTGTTTGCGTGTTATACAGGTTAGGCGGGTCAACCTAATTTACCCATCTAATAAATAGGTCAGGTCGGGTTGACCCGTTTATAACCCGATCCAAATAACTTGACCCATACCCAATATAAACGGATCGGGTCAGGTCGAGTTGATGGGTCGAGTCATAAATTGCCACCCCTGTTTGTTGGTGGACTCTTTTTTGCAAATTATTAAATAAATTATTAGAGGGCACCGAGGCTTGAATGCCTCGATGACCACCCGATGCTTAAGTTCGTAACCAAGATTCTGACTTATTTCGTCTTCAGGGATGAGGCACTGAGCAGGGCTCAGATGATCGTACTCGGTATCAGGAACTAGAAAAGTTTTACTATAGGGACACCGATTCAAAAATGAATATTTAGGGAGGAGAATTTTAGGGTCTTTTTGAGTTTTTGTTTATATTAAACCCTTAAATCTTTCTTACTTTGAAAATTTTCCATAAAATCACAAAATAGTACTTGGGACCCTCAAATTTAAGTTGTTTTAAAATTAGTCCCTCAAATCATTGAAATTTTCGTTGGATCTCTCCATTCCTAAGTTCTTCTAAAATTAGCCCCTTCAGTCAAGAGTAGAATCAGCACTTAGATTAGTCTGAACCTATCAACAATTTTAGTGATTTGAGGGACTAATTATCTTGTAATTGCTACATCCACACTTGATTTGAGGTTCAAATTAACTACGAAATGGGGAACCTAATACCAATTTCAATGATTTGAAAGATCAATTTTAAAATAACCTATAAATTAGTGGCCTTATAGCAATTTTAATGATTCGAGGGTGTAATTCCGAATATTAAAATATTAAGGGACTAATATCTAAAAACTCCTCTTTTTCCCGTTGAATTGCTGGCTCATCGCTATTAGGCAGTACTTCGGAAGCAAAAAAAAAAAAAAAAAAAGGTTACATTATTTAGGCGAGTTTGGGTTTGGGCTGACTCTATTTGGGCCTTATGGGTGGGCACCCTTGTAAATCATTTGGGGCCATCCCTCACAATTTCAAGCAGTATTTTTATTTTTCTGGTCATGATGTTGCACGGTATGATTTGGGATGAGTTGATGATAGTCGTCCTCGAGCCAAAAAGTCTAGTTCCTCAGCAGCACAAGCTTTTAACTTGTGATTCTATAAAAATATTTTTTTTATAAACATAGATAATTAAGCATAATAATTTTATCAAGAAATTTATTATTTTCTTGAAAACCGACGAAAACACTTTTTATGATAACAAAATAAATACAATAAAATAAATATTCTATATGTTTGGGTTAACCCTCTCAAATGCTCAATCCAAACTTGATCCCTTCAGTCTCTGGCTTATAAGTTGATCGAGGCACTCATTTTCATTGACAAGATTTTCCCCATTTCTTCCATTGCCGCTATTGAGGAGCAGAGTTCATCGCCCACCTCCAGTAGTTTCTGGTCGTCGGTAGCGTCGGCTTATTGTGTTTGAAGTTAATCCAAATTCTAGAAGGATTTTGATTTTAATTATCTTTAGAAGTGCGTCGGCTTATTGTGTTTGAAGTTAATCCAAATTCTAGAAGGATTTTGATTTTAATTATCTTTAGAAGTTCAAGTTATTAGGAGTTTGTTCAGAAAGCCAAATTCTAGAAGGATTTTGATTTTAATTATCTTTAGAAGTTCAAGTTATTAGGAGTTTGTTCAGAAATTCTTATCTTAGTTGAATTAGGAGTCTTGTGAAGATTACGGGTTGGTTGTGAAGGTTACGGGTTGGTTGTGTAGGTTAACTTCACAACCAAAGCGTAACATTCACAACCAACGCATATCCTTAACAACAAACCTGTAACCTTAACAACAAACCCATAACATTAGCAACCAACCCGTAACCTTCACAATCAACAATTATCCTTAACAACAAATATTCTAAAAATATTATGGCTGTAGGGGTTTGAACCTCTAACCTCTTGTCCAAACTCTCAAACTTTATCACTAGGCCAAGTGACCCAAAGTATTCATTCCACTCAAAATATAATATATATACATGTATATATATCCCAACGTATAACCTTCACAACCAACTCGTAACCTTAACAACCGACCCATAACCTTAACAACTGACCCGTAACCTTACAACTGATCCATAACCTTAACAACAAACCCGTAACCTTAACAATTAAATCTGTAACCTTAACAATCTCCCAATATAAACAAAAACAATTAGTTTCCTCATCAACAACGAAAATAATAAAAAATAAAAATAATAAAATAACAATTCCCTTTAATCATTTCAACATCATCACAGTAACATCATGATAAAGAGAGAGAGAGAGAGAGAGAGAGAGAGAGAGAAGGGATCTATAACCTTAACAATTGACATGTAACCTTAACAATTAACTCGTAACCTTAACAATTAACCCGTAACTTTAATAATCTCCCAATACAAACAGTTAGTTCCCCTTATCAACAACGAAAATAATAAAAAACAAAAATAATAAAATAATTTCCATTAATCATTTCAACTATCATCTCAGTACATCATGATAAAAAGAGAGAGAGAGAGAAGGGTATTATGGTCTTCACATATTTTAATCTCTTGGGTTTTGTGTTTTGGGGGCTCAGAAAACAAAATCTTTATTTTTGGGGGCAAAACACCTGTTGATAAAGTCTTGGGGGGAGCATGTTTTTTTAGGTTTTGGGGGCTGGAAGCATTTTTCCCATCCAAATTTGATCCCTTCAGTCTCTGACTTATAAGTTGATCGCGGCACTCATTTTCATCGACAAGATTTTTCTCATTTCTTCCATTGCCGCTATTGAGGAGCAGAATTCATTGCCCACCTCCAGTAGTTTCTGGCCGTTGGTCGCGTCGGCTTATTGTGTTTGAAGTTAATCCAAATTCTAGAAGGATTTTGATTTTAATTATCTTTAGAAGTGCGTCGGCTTATTGTGTTTGAAGTTAATCCAAATTCTAGAAGGATTTTGATTTTAATTATCTTTAGAAGTTCAAGTTATTAGGAGTTTGTTCAGAAATCCAAATTCTAGAAGGATTTTGATTTTAATTATCTTTAGAAGTTCAAGTTATTAGGAGTTTGTTCAGAAAGTCTTATCTTAGATGAATTAGGAGTCTTATTTTAATTTATCTCTTAGAGTCATGGTCATACTAGAACTCTATTATGAGTCACTTTATAAGCCTTTACATAGGCTTATGTGGTCCCTATTGTTCTGCGCAGCTGAGCTCGAAAGCCAAATAGTGCACGACAAGATAACGAGAAAGAGCACAACCAAACACAAGAACAAATCATAAATCATAATAAGATAACGAATTTACGTGGTTCGGCAAGTTGTCTACATCCACGGAGCAAGGAGGGGGGGAGTTCTTACTATTAGAGATGAAGAGAAATACAAATAGGGTTACAAAATCACTTAAAACCCTAAAACAAAGCTCTCTAAACCTCTCACAATTCTCCCACAAAAGGATGCACAATACTTTCTCAAGAGTCTACTCAAATTGTCCTTGCTTAACCCTAATTAATCAGGTTTGGGGTTATATATCAACACAAAACAAAACGGGTCAGAAAACAAAAGCCACGGCCCAGACCTGAGTCACGATCGACCGCACTTGACTCCGCGGTTGACCGGACAGAATGACAAAAACTAGGAAAATCGATTACAGGGCACGTGGTCGACCGCGCTTGACGTCACGGTCGACCGGACAAAAATCCAAAAATACACATTGTAGTGTGCACGTTTGCCGGTCGACCGCAGCTAATCTCGCGGTCGACCGTCAAGCTTGTTGACCTCTTTGTTTTGATGATGTTTAACAAATAACTTACTACTAATGTTGTTTGTCTAGTGTTTGTACTTATCTATTTATTGTAGACAAATAACATGTTGGAGGATGGATGAAATTGCGCATTCACGATCATATCCAATGGAGGTTGACGGAATTGTGGAGTGAAGCCTACGCAATTCAAACTTAGAAATTCAAGTTCAAACTTTATCCGCAAGAGTACCAAGTCAAGCTCATCAAATATCTATCAAGCTTCGGTAAATTTAGTTTTAGTTTTTATATTATGTGTGTTAGTACTTTAAGCTCAAACATATATGCACACACATATTTGGTTTATATATATATATATATATAGTTATATATATACACAAGTTTTGGTTTATGGATTTAACAATCATTATATAAATATTTCATTAAGTCTATAAAATCATTTCATAGGGTTTCAAAATATTATTTATGTCAAAACATCAAATTTATCATTTCATAGGGTTTCAAAATATTATTTATGTCAAAACATCAAATTTCATGTATATCACATTTTCATGTTTTGGACACACTTGTAAAATACATGATATGTCAAAACATCAAATTTCATGTATATCACATTTTCATGTTTTGGACACACTTGTAAAATACATGAGCTTTCATAAATGGGAAATTCAATTTAAGAAATTCTTTTTCTAACATGTTCAATTTCATGTTTATAAATGTTTCCTAAAGTTTTATCAATTTTGGAATTAATTTGTTATGATTATTTGAATTTACAAAATCAAGTTTTTAATAAGCTTATGTTCGTGCACATATTCGTGCATGTTTTTGCAAAACAGATACGTTTTCATAATTAGGAAATGTGATTTGAAAAATTACTTAGTTTACATGTTTATATTCATATATACAAATATTTCCCCAAGTTTTACTAATTTTGGAGTTGTTTTGTTATTTTCAATTGAATTTACAAAACCAAGTTTTCAGCAGTTTTTTCAGAAACTGTATATCTATGTTCAAACAGTTATTTCTATCAACTGGGAAATTATATTTTATAAATTCTTTCTCTAACATGTTTATCTACATGTCTAGAACCTTTCCTTAAACTTTAATGATTTTTAGAGTTGATTTACTATTTTTAATTGATTTTACAAAAGTCAGATACACAAAAATTCTAGAATCTGTCAAAATCAGAAACTGTCCGTGAACAGTGCGGTCGACCGCTACAGTCGACCGTGCTACAGTGCGGTAGACCGCCACGGTCGACCGTCTATGGTCCAGAGGGTAGTTTTGCAGTTTTATTTCTCGCGGTCGACCGTCACGGTCGACCGTCGAAGTTACCGTTGCACAGTAACGGTAACTTGCTGATTTTTGTTTTTTAGTGGGTTTTGGGGTTTTTTTGGATTGTTTTCTTCTTTTCTATATATACCCCTTTACCATAACTATTTTCTACTACCAAGGGATGTTTTAAACAGGTGTTTATAAGAGTTTAAGTTTTGTTTAAGTGTGTGTTAAAAGTTTCAAGTTTGTGAAGATTGTTTCACAAGAAGAGGAGATCATCTTTGGTTTGAGCTTTCCACTTCACATCTCCATCTCTCTTGTTCTAGAGAAGTTTTCTCAACTCAAATGTCTAGCTTGTTTATATTTACATTGTCATATTTATATTTTCTAGACTTTAATTGAGTTTGATTTTATTTCTCTTTGTTTACACACACAACCATTGAGCTTATTGTATTTACATTCATAGTATAATTGGGTTGTGGGATTGTGTAACCTAGAGAGTGAGCTTATATTTCGTTCTCATTCGTTATAGAGAACAATCTCTTTGTATCATGCCTAATTGTGAGATTCACTTTGTATTACACTAGTACACCGAGATGAGTGTGTGGTGAGAGATGGGGTTGCTTCCAATAGGAGTGGCGTCGGTTGACGAACCTAGGGAGAGGTTGTATCCGAGCACTTGAGGAAGGACACGGAGAAACCAACACTTAGAGGGTGTGGAGTGTAGTTATATTGTGAGATTGTGATCATTGATCGGTGAGCGTTGAAAAACGATATTGTGTGGTGTAAACGTTATTCGGGTTAGCGTAGAAAACCAGGTTGTGATAGTGAATTTCTCCCCGGGAGTGGGGAGTGGAGATGTAGGACGGAAGGTCCAAACTTCGTGATCATATTGTGCGTTTGCATTGTTTATATTGCCCTATCACAATTGTATCTTTAGTTTAGATTGTTTACCCTTGTGTTGTTTATATATCCTTGCATATATTTCACCATATAGGATATATCTCTTTGTTCATATTGCATATTCTTGCTCATAACATATTGTATCTCTTTGTTCATATTGCATATTCTTGCTCATAACATATTGTATATCTATCTTACAAGAATAATTTACTAATTAGTTTTATTTAGTATAAAATTAGATTAGATTAGCATAAGACCCTAATCATCCCCCTCTAGGGTCTAACAAAGCTGCCTGACAGTTTCCTGCTTGTTTCCTGAGCTGTTCTTCGTCATGATCGTCACTTCTACAAACCTCCATCTCGGTGAAGTTTTTCCCAAAACTGAGCCGATACTAAAACATCCAAATGTCCTACTTGTTGCGTCCAGTACGAAGTGTAATTAACCCATAATAACGGACACAATCCACAACAAGTCGGGAACCAAAACGAGAGCTCAAATAATCCCCCCTCCTATCGAAATCAACAAATCCAACCCGGTTGCATCGAAAAGACTGTCTACGTATCCTCTTGTCTAAGGAATCAAGCTGAACGTAGTTCACCCAAATGGCCTCCAAAGGCCCTCAACATAGAAGAATGTTTAATAGCTTTAAGAAATGACCAAATTTCACACCTGAAATAACTTTGGTCAACATATCCGCAGGTTTTACTTCGTGTGGATCTTCTCCAATATGACGTCTCCATCATCCAAAACATCACGAACAAAGTCGAATCTGACATCAATATGCTTCATGCGTGTATGATAAACCTGGTTCTTTACCAAATAGATAGCCGACATGCTATCATAATATACCCGAATGGTCTCCTATGCAATCCCCAAGTCCTCTAATAATCTATACAACTACAAAGCCTCCTTAACAGCTTCAGTCACTATCATATACTCCGCCTCTGTAGTAAAGAGAGCCACTGTAAATTAAAGTGTACATCTCTAACATACCGGTGCTCCTGCCAATATAAATACATATCTTGAAGTAGACCGGCGCTTGTCAATATCCCCCACATAATCTAAATTCACATAGCCAATATAATCATGCCCATTGTTCTCATTCTTCTGAAAAATCAAACCAACATCTACGGTGTCTTTAATATACAGTAGAATCCACTTCATGGCCTCCAAATGACCCTTCTCGGGGTCGTGCATGTACCTCGATATCATGCTCACAGCCTGTGATAAATCTGACCTCGTACACACCATAGCATACATCAAGCTATCCACCGCACTAGCATATGGAACCTTCGACATGTAATCTTCATCCTCAACTAAAACAGGTGACATATTAACTGAAAGCTTGAAGTTAGGAGCCAATTGAGTACTCATAGCCTTTGCATTATCATCAAAGCTGAATTTATTCAACATCTTATGAAAGTAACTCCTCTGTGTAAGCTTCAATCTCCCCTTCACCCTATCTCTCTCAATCTCCATTCCCAATATTTTCTTAGCTTCTCCAAGATCCTTCATTTCAAACTCGGATGACAACTCATTTTTTAACTTTTGAATAGCCGAAGAATTCCTGGAAGCAATAAGCATATCATCAACATATACCAACAAATAAATGTACTCACCATCTTGTAGCTTATGCATGTAAACACATGGGTCATATGGGTTCCTCGTGTATCCATGGCTAATCATGAAGCTGTCGAATCTCTTGTACCACTATCACGGTGATTGATTCAAACCATAAAGAGACTTCTTCAGATTGCACACCAAATCTTCCTTTCCTACAGCTTTGAATCCCAAGAGTTGTGTCATGTAGATCTCTTCATCTAAATCTTTATATAGAAATGTTGTCTTAACATCTATCTGGACCAAATCCAAATCCAGTTGTGCCACCAATGCCAATAAAATCTGAATCAACGAATGCTTCACAACAGGTAAAAATACCTCGTTGTAATCAACACCCTCAAGCTGTGCATATCTCTTGGCAACCAATCTGTCTTTGTACCTAATGTCCCCAATAGAAGATCTCTCCTTCTTCACATATACCCACTTACAACCAATAGCTTTCTTTCCATTAGGTAGCTTTGCAAGTTCTCAAGTGTCGTTCTTCTGAAGAGACTGCATATCCTCCTCCATAGCTTTCCTCTACCTGATCGAATCAGATCTAGACTTTTCCTCCCTGAATGTAGAAGGAACCATATCATCAACGACCTTCACTGATAAAGCATATGTAATCATGATATCATTGTATCTAGCTGGCCGACGAATTACCCTTCTAGGTCAATTTGCTGTAATAGACTGCTGAATATAACCATGCTCCTGAGTCTCACCATCCACTGTATCCTACAAATGCCCATCTGTCATCCCATCTCCTTCCAGTGTCACCTTTGTAGGAGCCTCAATGGATACAATGCTATTTGGAGTGGGTGTAGTCACATCATCCTCCACCTGCTACGATATCCTACTAATCTGGTCTTCCTCCACTTGCCGAAGAACTTGAGGTCTCATCTTGTACGCCTCATCAAATGTGACATCTCTGCTAATGACTATCTCGCCCATAACTTGAAGCATTTAAGACCTTCTCTAAATCCTACAAAGACTGCTTTCCTCGCCCTCGGATTTAATTTTTCATCATTGACATGATAATAAGCAGGACACTCGAATATCCGAAGCGACTCATAGTCACTAGCCATCGAACCAAACCAACGCTCTATAGGAGTATTTCCCTGTATCGCAGTGCATGACAACCTATTAACGAGATAGCTCGCATAAACTAACACCTCGGTCCAAAAAGATCTAGGCAATCCACTCTGTGTCATCATACATCACACCTTCTCTAGCAATGTATGGTTCAATCTCTCAGTCACCCTGTTCCGTTGCGGTGTCTCTCGAACTGTGAAGTGTCATCTAATGTCGTGATCCTAACAAAACTACAAAAATGGATCACTCTTATACTCTCCACCGTTATCTGAACGAAGAGTTTTCACCTTTCTACCTCTCTACAGGTCCACTTTCTTCTTCCACTCCACAAAAATATCCAGGACCTCATGTTTATGCTTTATTGTATATACCCAATTTCTAGTCGAATAGTCATCATGAAAGTGATAAAATAGTTAGCCCCACCAAGTGATGTGTGCTTGGAAGGGCCCCAAACATTTGTGTGAATGTAATCTAATATACCTTGAATGTTATGAATGTTGGCCTTCTTGTTTTGATGATGATTTACAAACAATTTACTACTAATGTTGTTTTTCTAGTGTTTGTGCATTCCTATTTATTGTAGACAAACAACGTTGTTGAAGGATGGATGGAATAGCGCTTCAACGACGATATCAAATGGAGGTTGGCGGAATGTCGGGTTGAAGCCTTGCAATTCAAAGTTAAAGATCAAGTTCAAGCTTCATCCGCATATGTACCAAGTTGAGCTACAATGAAGATCAAGATCAAGCTTGGGTAATCTAGTTTAGATTTTATATTATGTGTGTTAAGTACCTTAAGCTCAATATCATATACACACACGTATTTGGTTTCTATGTATATATATAGTTATATATATACATGCATGGTTTTGAGTTTCATGCTTTGGACACACTTGCAAAATACATGAGTTTTTACAAATGGAAATTCAATTTGAGAAATTCTTTTTCTAACATGTTTGTTTTCATGTTTACAAACATTTCGCAAAGTTTCATCAAGTTTAGAATTGATTTGTTATGTTTAATGGAATTTACAAAATCATGTTTTCGTTCGTGCACATGTTCGTGCATGTTTTACAAAACAGATGAGTTTTCGCAAATGAGAAGTGATATTTGAAAAATTCTTTCTCTGACATGTTTATCTACATGTTTAGAAACTTCCCTCAAAATGTTACTATTTTTGGAGTTGATTTACTGTGCCTAAATGATTTTACAAAATCGTATATGTTAACAGTTTTTCAGAAACTGTAAATTTGTGTTCAAATATTTATTTCTCTCAACTGGG
This sequence comes from Asparagus officinalis, assembly GCF_001876935.1. Lineage (NCBI taxonomy): Eukaryota > Viridiplantae > Streptophyta > Magnoliopsida > Asparagales > Asparagaceae > Asparagus > Asparagus officinalis. The sequence goes on from NC_033798.1 coordinate 29,370,532, forward strand.
AAAATATTTTTCAGAAATTCTTTCTCTGACATATTATTCTACATGTCTAGAACATTCCCACAAAATTTCATAATTTTTGGAGTTCATTTACTATTTTAAATTGATTTTACAAAACATCTGCGCACTGCTACAGTAACTCCGGTCGACCGGACCGGTCGACCGGAAATGTCTTTGGACGTTTCTCAGCTTTGCAGATAGCTCTCGGTCGACCGTACCGGTCGACCGAAGTACTGTAGCATCCGACCGTTGCTACAGTAACGGCTAGTTCTGTTTTTTTGTTTATTTTAATGTTTTGGGGGTGTTTTTATTGGTTTTTGGGGTTGTTTCATGAGCCTATATATACCCCATGCCCTCATACCTCTAAGGTAACTCAAGAAATATTTTAAACAAGTTTAAAGAGTTTTAAATAAGGGTTTAAGTGAGTTTTAGTGTTTGTTTAGTTTGAAGATTATTTTCACAAGTGGAGGAGATCATCTTCTTGTTTGGGCTTCATATCTCCATCTCTCCATCTTGATCTAGAGAAATTTTCCTAAACTCAAGTCTAGCTTTTATTTATAATTATTTGTTGATTATCATTTCTATTAAAGCTAGTTTTATATTGAGTTTAGTTTGATTTGATTTACTCTTTGTTTGCACACACAACCATTGAGCTTATTGTATTTGCATACATTATATAATTGGGTTGTGGGATAGTGTGACATTGAGTTGAGCCTAATTGAGTTCTCACCTTGTTAGAGAGAACAATCATTTGCTATATTGTGCTTAATTGTGAAATCACTTTGTAATACACTTGTACACCGAGTGAGGAGTGTGTGGTGAGAGTCGGGGATCGTCCCAAGAGGAGTGGCGTCGGTTGACGTGCCTAGGGAGAGGTTGTAACCGAGCACTTGAGGGAGACACGGCTAGGTCCAACACTTAGTGGGTGTAGAGTGTGATTGCAAGAGTGTGAGTTGTAGAGTTTTCGGTTAGCTAGAAAACCGAGTGTGTAGAAGAAGTTCCGGCTTCCAAACCGGATTGTGTTAGTGGATTTCTCCCCGGGAGTGGGGAGCGGAGACGTAGGACGGAAGGTCCGAACTCCGTGATCATATTGCTTGTTTGAGTGTGCTTTGGCGTTCATTCATATTTATGTTCATATCTTATATCGCCATTGTCATTAGCTCATTATCTATATCATCCACTATCTAGTTCATATTGTTTACCCTTGTGTCAGTTTATATATCCTTGCATATATATATATTTCATCATATAGGATATATCTTATTGTTTACATTGCTTATCCTAGCTTACAAATATTGTTGTATTTCATACTTGCTAGGATAACGTATTAATTATTTTTAATTGGCATTTAAATCGGATTAGATTAGCATAAGACCCTAATCACCCCCCTCTAGGGTCTAACAATTGGTATCAGAGCTTGGTGCTCTTTGATTTAAGGTCTAATCGCCTTGAGTTAAAGATCCAAGTTAGCTTATTGTGCTAATCTAATTTTGAGCTTTATTTGTATCTTGCTTGCCTTTTATATTATGGATATGCATGGTTTAGGTTATGCCATTAATATTGCTCCTAGATTAGATAATTTCCCCTATGCCCAATGGTGTGTTAGATTTAAACTATTTGTTAGATCTAAACATTTTGATTTATGGGAAATTATAGATGATGCTTATATTGTGCCCATTTTGGAGAAATCCAAGTGGAACAGAAATGATCATCGCATGTTTACCATGAACAACATTTTGTTAGAATATTTGTTAAATGCTTTTAACTCATCTATGTCTAACAAGTTTGTTCATTTTGATAGTGCTTACACCTTATGGATATTTATAGAAGCACATCAAGGAGACTTGGAGGCGATCCGACAAGCTTTGGAGGATCCCGCTTCAAGTTCATGTGGAGCATCATGCACACGGCCACTAGGCGATAGCCCTAGTGAGGTTTGCGAGTTCAAATCTATTAATGATTTACCTAATGATGAACTTGCTTGTGCTAGTGAAAAATTATTACATGCCTTTAACAAATTGCAAAATGATTTCATTAATTTACAAAGCAAGCATGAAATTTTGAAATCCGATCATGAGTTGTTAGCATCTAAGTTTGAAACTATTTCTAATGAAAATGTGATCCTTAAAGAAAACAATGAAAAATTAAAATTGGATCATGTTTCTTTAACTTCAAACGTTGCTAGTTTAACTCATGAAAGAGATAATGCCATGTTAGAAGTAAAGAACATACAAAATAACACTGCTTCTTTTATAAATGACTACTTATGTTCTACTTCTAAAAGTGCATATGTGCCTAAAAATGAAGACTTGAATCTTATGAAAAATTGCAGCTTGTGCATATGATAGATTAATGCATGCCTATACTAAGTTGTATAATAATTTTATAGATTTGAAAAGCAAGCATGTTAATTTGAAATCCGATCATGAGTTGCTAGGTTCCAAATTTGATATCATTGCAAAAGAAAATATTGTGCTTAAAGAAAACAATGACTTATTAAATTTGGAAAATGAAAAATTGACCTCATCCATTTCTAGCTTATCTCATGCTAAGAACAATGCCATATTAGAAGTAGAGAACATTAGAAATGAGTTTAATTCTTTTACAAATGATCATATATGTTCTACTTCTAATGCTAATGCATATGTGCCTAATGATGAGTTGAATAATATTAAAAATAGAATATCATCTTTAGATTCAACTCTTAAATCATGCATTGTCAATAATAACAAGCTTATGGACATGTGTGCTAAATCTCATGCTAAAACATCTAAACATCCTATTCATCATGCACACATGTATAGCAAAGTCTACAAATGCACAAATTGCGGTCGTAAAGGCCATCTTGCTAGATTTTGCTATGATGCACAAAAACCCTCTAAGGCTCATATTAATCCTTCTTGTGCATCTCATCAAGCTTCATCATCACATTTTTATACAGTGATTGGGAAGTCGTCTGATTGTGACCTCCGTTGTCGGAGCTTGTTTGATTATGCTATCGCTCATGTGTATTCATGTGATCTTTGTGGTCGTTTTGGTCATTTGGCCAAATATTGTTTTGATTTGAAAAAGAAATCAAATTTGCCAAATGTTTCTAGTAGACCACATACTTTTAAATGTGATGTTTATGGTAGATTTGGCCATTTGGCTAAGTTTTGTTATGATTTAAAAAAATGTTCAAACTTGCCAAATTCTTCAAGTAAACCACCTTTGTTTAATAAGGTTTCTCATTTGCAAAATAAATTTAAAAGACAATCTTTAGTTGCAAATGATTTCCGTGCACGCTCACTTGGTCAACACAAATCTTTTCACTCTTTTCATTGCACGAATTGCAATCGAAAGGGTCATTTGAAAGAATATTGTTTTGACCATGTTAGTGCACCACATATACCAAAGAGGGTTCATAACCCTAAGGTTTTGAGCTTTAATGATAGGGGTCATGTCCCTAAACCTTTTGGTACCAATATTACTTGGGTACCAAAACAATTTTGATTTTAAACCAAAAATTTTAATGTTTTATTTTTCTTCTTCTTGGTTTTGAAAAATTATATTTTAAACTTTTGAACATGAAAACAATATTTTTTTTCATTGATCAAATTATTTTGTTTTCATGATTATTAGTTTCGTTTTGATGAGAGGTTTGCATTTATATAACCCTCCGGATTTATTGGGTGTTTATTCCTAAATCATGTTTACCGGATGCTAGAATGGTTATATGGATTAGAACAAGCTTAAGAGTTAAAGATTTTATTTTGATTGATTGCTTTGAATTCATTATACTTCACTTATATGATGATATTTATGTGTTTGTGCTTATGGATCATCTATTCGTGGTTTATAATGTATTCTATGAGTGGTTTGATCAAGTACTTCATTAATCAAACATCGTTTTTGGATATAAACTTTGATTTATGATTTCTTTTGATGGATTTGTTTTCATTTGAAAACTTTTTTGCATGTTTCTCATGTTCCTCTTCTTTTGATTTCATAAATCTATTCTTATACATGGTTTTTATAATGAGACACTATCTTTATAATGTCATATCATTATATGTCCTCATTGTATCTTGTTTGTATGTGAGTGATGCTTAGCATATCTTTTCATTTATGCTTGCTCACATATTTGCCATGATCTTTCTTTGTCTATATTCTATATGGCTTTTTGATAGGGGGAGCATTCCCTATAATTATTTGATACTCACCTATGCTTATTGATAGGGGGAGCCTTAGTTCTCTTAATTCTTTTGTCCCCTTTTTGATGTTGTCAAAGGGGGAGAAATATTGTGAGTATATGTATACTATTTCTTGTTTATATGCATGTGAATTATAATTTATATATTCATTACCTTTCATGCATATATCCTTTTTGTAAATTGTTTGTCATCATCAAAAAGGGGGAGATTGTTGGCCTTCTTGTTTTGATAATGATTTACAAACAATTTACTACTAATGTTGTTTGTCTAGTGTTTGTGCATTCCTATTTATTGTAAACAAACAACGTTGTTGGAGGATGGATGGAATAGCGCTTCAACGACGATATCAAATGGAGGTTGGCGGAATGTCGGGTTGAAGCCTTGCAATTCAAAGTTAAAGATCAAGTTCAAGCTTCATCCGCATGTGTACCAAGTTGAGCTACAATGAAGATCAAGATCAAGCTTGGGTAATCTAGTTTAGATTTTATATTATGTGTGTTAAGTACCTTAAGCTCAATATCATATACACACACGTATTTGGTTTCTATGTATATATATAGTTATATATATACATGCATGGTTTTGGGTTTTCATGTTTTGGACATACTTGCAAAATACATGAGTTTATACAAATAAAAATTCAATTTGAGAAATTATTTTTCTAACATGTTTGTTTTCATGTTTATCGCAAAGTTTCATCAAGTTTAGAATTGATTTGTTATGTTTAATGGAATTTACAAAATCATGTTTTCGTTCGTGCACATGTTCGTGTATGTTTTACAAAACAGATGAGTTTTCGCAAATGAGAAGTGATATTTGAAAAATTCTTTCTCTGACATGTTTATCTACATGTTTAGAAACTTCCCCCAAAAGTTTACTATTTTTGGAGTTGATTTACTGTGCCTAAATGATTTTACAAAATCGTATATGTTAACAGTTTTTCAGAAACTGTAAATTTGTGTTAAAATATTTATTTCTCTCAACTGGGAAAATATTTTTCAGAAATTCTTTCTCTGACATGTTGTTCTACATGTCTAGAACATTCCCACAAAATTTCATAATTTTTGGAGTTCATTTACTATTTTAAATTGATTTTACAAAACAGCTACACACTGCTACAGTACCGGTCGACCGGACCGGTCGACCGGACTGGAAATGTTTCTGAAACTTTTTCAGGTTTGTACAGTGCGAGCGGTCGACCGAAAAAAAGGTCGGTCGACCGCCCAGCTCCCAGAATACCCATAACGGCTATTTTTTTGTATCCGTTGGAGGGGTTTTTGGTCTTTTGGTTTGGGCTTTTGTTTGAGGTATTGGGAGGCTATAAATACCCCCTTATACCTCAGTTTTAAAATATCTAAGAGAATATTTTAGTTTTAAACAAGGGTTTAAGTGAGTTTTAGTGTTTGTTTGGTTTGAAGATTATTTTCACAAGTGGAGGAGATCATCTTCTTGTTTGGGCTTCATATCTCCATCTCTCCATCTTGATCTAGAGAAGTTTTCCTAAACTCAAGTCTAGCTTTTATTTATAATTATTTGTTGATTATCATTTCTATTAAAGCTAGTTTTATATTAAGTTTAGTTTGATTTGATTTACTCTTTGTTTGCACACACAACCATTAAGCTTATTGTATTTGCATACATTATATAATTAGGTTGTAGGATAGTGTGACATTGAGTTGAGCCTAATTGAGTTCTCACCTTGTTAGAGAGAACAATCATTTGCTATATTGTGCTTAATTGTGAAATCACTTTGTAATACACTTGTACACCGAGTGAGGAGTGTGTGGTGAGAGTCGGGGATCGTCCCAAGAGGAGTGGCGTCGGTTGACGTGCCTAGGGAGAGGTTGTAACCGAGCACTTGAGGGAGACACGGCTAGGTCCAACACTTAGTGGGTGTAGAGTGTGATTGCAAGAGTGTGAGTTGTAGAGTTTTCGGTTAGCTAGAAAACCGAGTGTGTAGAAGAAGTTCCGGCTTCCAAACCGGATTGTGTTAGTGGATTTCTCCCCGGGAGTGGGGAGCGGAGACGTAGGACGGAAGGTCCGAACTCCGTGATCATATTGCTTGTTTGAGTGTGCTTTGGCGTTCATTCATATTTATGTTCATATCTTATATCGCCATTGTCATTAGCTCATTATCTATATCATCCACTATCTTGTTTAGATTGTTTACCCCTTGTGTTAGTTTACATATCCTATACATATATCATATTGTATATCTCTTTGATAGGATATATCATCAAACTTGTTAATTAGTTTTAATTGGCATTTAATCGGATTAGATTAGCTTAAGACCCTAATCACCCCCCCTCTAGGGTCTAACAGTGAATAGCGGTGCCGAACTTCACTCTAGTCTTCTTCCCAAGTATACAATGCTTACACAGCTTCATCTTGCAAGTTTTCGTACCTTTCAATAGCCTATGTTTCGCCAATGTCTGCAGGGACTTATCACCAGTGTGTCCTCAATGCATGTACCATAAGCTGGTAGTGTCTTTCTCTGTAGTGATAGAAGCTGTCAGACCCCCTGTAACTGTCTTGCCCTTCAAGTAGTATAGGTTCTTTTCCCTGACACCTCGCATCACTACCATAGAACCCTTCGTGACCTTCACAGTAGCATCCTCTAAGGTCACCCGATAACCCACTGTCTCTAAAGTACCATGAAAAATGATGTTCTTCATCAACTATGGTACGAACCTCGCTTCTTTAACTCCCTAACCACCCCGTCATGCATCCTGATCCGGACTGAACCAATACCACCAACAGGGCATACGTGATCATTATCCATAAGCACGACATCCTCTCTTTACAGCTCCTCAAAGCTGGAGAACCAATCTCTCCTAGGACAAATATGATATGTGGCTCTCGAATCCAACATACACTTCGTAGAGTCGGCATAGCAAACTGATGGTAGTGCAGGACACGAACAGCCTGAAGAATCTGAATCTGAATGTTCGCTAACAGCTTTTGCAACATTCACTTCTGAAGCTTGTATAACTTTCCCCTTGTTCTTCACGGCTTTGTCCTTCAACTTTGGGCAGTTGCATGAAGGAATTCAGAGTGCTGGATGTTTGAGTCTACATATTTGTGGTTTGATTTAGAGACCTTAATTATAGTTTCCAAACCCTTTTCCAAGACATTGAGACGTTTATCATGTTTTGAATTTGGAGGAGTGTGATTTATAGCTTGATGATGAGGAGATTGATTTGGATACAACAGATTTGATTGTTAATAATTGGATTGAGCACTGAAAGGAACTATGTTTCCCTTAGAAAATTGTTGGTTTGAAGAGGGAGTGAAGTTTTGAGTCTCGGACCCTGATTCTATGCAAAGTTTGGGTGATTTCTCCAACCTGGGTTGTAGGTTGGAGAAAATGGATCATTAGTATAACGCTGAAATGCAGCATTGGCATGTCTTAGTGGCTGATTATTTCCTAAGAGAGGACATTCTTCTGAAACATAGGATGGTGCAAGACAGTTTTGACAACCTGAGGTAGAAACTTGATTGATTTGAACTGGGACTCTTTCTTTGATTTCTAAGGCTTCTAACCTGCACATAATTGTAGTCATCTTAGCTTCAGATGCTATGTTTGACTCTAAGGAATGACCGCTAGACTTGGGTTGGAAAACTGATGAAACCCTCTCATCACAATGTTCCCACAGCATGGTTTTCTCAAATAGACTCTCTAAAAACTCTCAAGCTTCATCAGTATTTTTCTTCATGAAATCCCCTTGGCACATCGATTCTAAGAAAGTCTTTGAAGAATAATCTAATCCTTCATAGATGATTTGGCATAATCGCCATTTTTCTAGATCGTGATGAGGATATTGGATGAGAAGATCTTTAAACCTATCAAAATACTTCCAGAATGGCTCCCCCGGGATAATTTTAAAATTTTGAATGCTATTTCTAAGCTTAACGTTTTATGAATTGGGAAAAATTTCTTAAGAAAAACAATGATAAATTCCTCCCAAGTTGTGATGGAATTTATGGATAAGCTGTATAGCTATTTTTTTGCTTTGTCTTTGAGGGCAAAAGGAATAAATTTGAGTTTGACTGCATCTTCAATTAATTCCCTTATTTTAATCATCATACATGCTTCCTTAAATTCTAAGATAAAAATATATGCATCTTCAGTTTCATTCCTTAAAAATTTTGGAAGCATGTTGATATAGTGCGGTCGAAGCTCAAAGTTAGTTCCATTTGCCTTGGGGAGCCTAATGCAAGAGGGGATTACATTCCTAGTGGGATAGCACATATCTTGAAGAATGGGTGGATTAGGATACGCCATTTCTATGATTGGTTCAAAGCGAATTAATCGATGTGGGATTAGGATACGCCATTTCTATGATTGGTTCAAAGCGAATTAATCGATGTGTATTATCCCTAATCCACGTTCGCATACACCAAAGATTGGTTCAAAGCGAATTAATCGATGTGTATTATCCCTAATCCACGTTCGCATACACCAAAACAAATTCTTTTTATAATATTTTTAAGGAAAAAAAATTAGTTTTTTTAGATTATGAGAAGAAGAAGAAAAAATAAAGGAAAATCCTAACTAAAACAAATCAAAAGCAATCACTTTTCAATCACTCTAACTCTAGAGTTAAGTCTAACTCAACTAGACCAGCTCCTAACCAAAAACTCCTAAAGTGAAAAGATTAAAGTTTTACCTAAGTAGTTAGTCAGATAAGGATAATACTAGAGGGTGATCAGAGATCAATTAAGTACCTCGTTCCTTACGGAGTGCTTTACACAACCCCTAAATCTTGTCTTAGACACTAACTAATCCAAGAAAACTTGAACCGATTCACTTAGGGATTTCTTGTTCCTTATTGAGCTCGAGTCCTTAGTAGCTAACGTCTAATGAGTTTTAAGAAGGCTTAGGTTTGTGTAGTGAGGAATTAATGATTTGTGGGCTAAGGAAATAGTGATGAAATCCCTCACCTTATCTTAATTATGGGGTTTTGCCCTTAAAAATATTTTCAAGTGTGTGTCAAATCAAGATGCTCAAATCACTTTGGTGAATTCTTACTAACTATATGCAATGCAACCCTATGAATTAAAAGCGACTAAAAAGGATGGTAAAAAGAAAATCTTTTTTTATTAGGTTAACAATCAAACAACTATGAGAACGGGGGAAATTGTTTGAATTTATTATCTTTGTTAGTAAATGTCCAAGTGGAGGGTGGATTTTATTATGGTCGACAAAAATAAATTTTTTTAGATCTTAATTGTCTTTAATTGTGAAGCTAACTAAAAAGGGTTAAATTAAAATACTAGAAAGAAGAGTTACCCAAAAGTAATTCTTCAAGTTCTTGATCTCCAATCCAAGATTTTTAAGCTCCAATCAGTTCCTTCATAAGAAAACACACAAGTTAAAGAACCAAAATAATAAAATCTTATTTAGCACATTCCCCGGCAACGGTGCCAAAAACTTGATGCGGTAAAAACATATACCAAAAATTGTAAGTGTACAATTAATCAAGTTATAGTATAAAAAGTTATCGATTCCTCGAGGAAGGTGTTTGTAGGAAATTATTAGAATCGGTTCGTATGTTGTGTGTGTGACAATTAGGAGTGATGATAGATGTGATTATGGAGAGATGGAGAGAATGAGAATGATTGTGTGTAAAAAATAATATTAAGAGTGATAGATAAAGAATAAATAAAATCACAAGGAAAGAAAGGAAAATGAAGGAAATAAAAATCAAGAAAATAAAAATAAAAGAAAAGGAAAAAAAGAAAAAAAAAGAATGAGGGTACAATTAAAGATATGAGGAATCTAGAATTGAACCCATCTCAAAAGAAAAGGCAATTCCCTAGAGAGTTCTAGCCTCAAGGCGAATCAAAGAATATGAAAATAAAGGAAAATAAAAAATAATCCCAAAAGGGTTCTAGCCTCAAGGTGAATAGTGTAAGAAAATAAAATATAACTATAAAATAAATTACAAAAACTAAACTACAAAATAAATTACAAGAATTAAATGCGATAAAATAAATCTACTCTATAAGCATAAAATAAATCTACTCTATAAGCATGAAATAAATCTAAGGCAAGAGGTTTCTAGCCTCTTGGCTATTTAAGCAAGAAAATAAAAAGATAAAAATATTAACAAAGAGGAAATTTACCACCCAAGAGCGTTATAGCCTCAAGATGAAAGCAAACCTCATTCTTGATCTTCATCTTCATCCTATCTTCATCTTCATCATCAAATAAAGAGAAGAAAAGAAAAATATAAAGAGGTGAAAAAAATTCTTTTATTGGTTGTAACAAAAAGTTACAAAATTGGAAGGTCTTCTCAATTAAGAGTAACTCTCCTCTCCAAATAGAGTTATAAAATTTTTTACACCCTCAACCCCTCACTCTCTACCCCTATTTATAGTAAACATCCATAAATATGAGCCCTTGGATTGAAATCTTATCCAAAACATATCAAAAATCAGCCCTTAATTTGTAATAGAACTCTCAGTATCGATGCCGGCATCGATGCTAGCATTGATGTCCTATCAAAGTTTTGCCTTCACGGGTGGCTTCGTCTCGTCGAGATAGGCGATTTTTATATATTATATGTTAAATTCCGTCTTCCGGATTGAGAGATATTGTCATTTCTTTGCGGCCAACCATCTTGAATATATTTTTTTTCATATTTGCTTTTTTTTTCTCCGGCTTCTACAGGCTACTCGGCTTGATTCTGGGTTTGGGATTTTTGGCTCTTGCTTGTGTTATTCATTTAATTCATGGGTTTTTGTTGAGAGAAGAGATCTTGGGTTTTATTTTTTTTTTGATTAACCTGCAATTAAAGATAAAAAATAATTATTAGTGGTATATTTATTCATGTAAAATAGATAATGAGGGTATAAAATTGTAATAAAAATATGATTATCAACAGTCGATCTTCTAATGTTCCTCTTCTTTACAAAAACGACATTGATTTCTACCAATACTCTTATAGCCACCTTTATTCTTTGATTTTGAGCGGTTGACTTGGCGGTGGTTTGGACTACGGCCTTGAACTGCTAATGCATCTCCCGATATCTTCTCAGAGGGTTCATTATCATTCTTCATCAACTCATAATTCATCAATACTGAGGTCACCTCCTTGTAGCTAACAGTAGTTCTTCCATTGATCATAGTGAGAACGAACGTACCATAATCATCCTCCAGCAACGAACACAAAAGTAGCATCGCTTTGTCTTCATCCTCAACCATGATGTCGACATTGGCCATATCTGAAAGTAACTTTATGAAGTTGTTGACATGCTCCCTAATGAAAACTCCCCTCTTCATCTTGAACTGGTAAAATATTTTCTTCAAGTGAAGCTGATTCTCAATGCTCTTCGCAAGATACTTCTCATTAAGTATTTTCCATAATCTCTTCACCAACGTCTCGTTCATCACATCATAAATAAGATCTAGCGTCAAGCATGACCGAATAACTCCACAAGCCCTACTTTTCATCTTCTTTCAAACATTGTCCTCCATGTCTTCAGGTTTCTCTTGTAACTCAAGATTCTCCTCCAAATTCTGTGCATCCAACACATCCATCACCTAGCACCTCCACAAACCGAAATTGATTTTTCCATTGAACTTCGAAACATCAATCTTAGTGTTATTGATGCTCAGACTCTGTATCACCTTCGTAAGAGACGACCCCGATGTGCTTTAGGCTTCCTTCTTGAAATTAGAAACGAGCTTCTTCTCGTTAATTCCAAAAACTGTTCGGCAGTTTCGTTTCATCTTCCAACGATGGCCTCCAAGAGATCTCGCTCGAGCGATGACGACAAGACGGTGCACCCTACCCCGCCGTCAAAGAAGACTCTGTATCACCTTCGTAAGAGACGACCCCGATGTGCTTGCTTCTCCCATGTTGTAGATCTAACTCTCCAAGTAAGAATCCTTCAGCGAATCCTTCGAACAAGCCCTAAGCCAAACCCGAAGCTTTGATACCACTTGTTGTGCGTAGCGAAGCTCGAAAGCCAAATAGTGCACGACAAGACAACGAGAAAGATCACAATCAAACACAAGCACAAATCACAAATCACAGCAAGACAACGAATTTACATGGTTCGACAAGTTGCCTACGTCCACGGGGCAAGGAGTGGGAGTTTTTACTATTAGAGATGAAGAGAAATACAAACAGGGTTACAAAATCACTCAAAACCCTAAAATAAAGCTCTCTAAACCTCTCACAATTCTCCCACAAAAGGATGCACAATACTCTCTCAAGAGTCTGCTCAAATCGTCCTTATTTAACCCTAATTAATCAGGTTTAGGGTTATATATCAACATAAAACGAAACGGGTCAGAAAACAAAGCTCAGGTCCAGACCCGAGTCGCGGTTGACCGCACTTGACTCCACAGTCGACCGGACAGAATAATAGAAACTGGAAAAATCAATTACAGGGTCCACGGTCGACCGCGCTTGACTCCGCGGTTGACCGAACAAAAATCCAAAAATGCACCCTGTAGTGTGCACGTTTACCGATCGACCGCAGCTGATCTTGGGGTCGACCGTCAAACTGTCTGCCAATTTCCTACTTGTTTCCTGAGCTGTTATTCCCCATGTTCGTCACTTCTACACCTATACCTAAAAAAGAAACAGAGAGAATAGCATAGGACTTTGTTTGTTTCTTCCCTTCCTCTTACACATTTTGATCATTTTATTGCCTTCTTTAATAGTTGCTCCAATATATTGATCGAGAAAACTGATGAAAACAAGAAACAAATATGTCAGTCACTGCTACACGTGCTGCTTTGTTCATTTGATACGATGGATCTCCCACCTAGGCGGGCCAATTGCAAAGGCAACTTGTATATATAGGTTGCTGAGAATGAATTTGAGTTGTTTTAACTTTTCCCAAGATTGTGTGGTTTGCTTCTTATAAAACAAACAACATGAAGAGTTTTCAAAAAGGTTAATTATTTCAAAAAACTATCATGTAATATGGGGCTTTTGTACAAAACCAATATAAACCCTTTTTATTAGAGAAAATTACCATGCGGTTTTGTCTGTGGAATCACCATCTTACCGGTATCATGTACCAATCACTGCGGACACATATAGTATCTTGTGATATATCAATATGGATTATGGAAATTTTTGCAATTTGTCCATGTTAGAATATAAAGCTATAATCCTCAACACGTCCTCATCACAACTTTCCGAGTTTTGTTGTAATTGTTAGGAGCTTTAATAGTCCATACAATAGCTACCATCGATCATCTTGTATCATGCAAATGTATGTATTTTGATTAGAACCATATTTTATATAATTACAACAGTATTAACATTGACTACGAAATTGTTAACTATGCCAATAACTCTAATATTCAAATCCATCCTAGTTAAATTATCTACTAACTGAAATCTATACGTGAGCTTTTACGTACATACAATATGTATGTAACTTCACCACTCCACAATATACTTAGCGGATTTGATCTCAATCTTCTTACTAGGCCTAATGTCGTCCAGCACAAGCTCACACTTGACATTAATGGTCATATACTTGGTATCCACCCCTACTATCCGTAGCTTCACCGGGATCTTAACATATATACACCTCCACGTACTGGCACCTCTCCTTTCTTCTTGTCGGTTCGCAATGCCTCCCCCGCCCCCATCTTCAACTCGCTCTTCCCATCCATCTCCATCGTGACCACTGTCACGTTGTGATAATCCTGGTAAAAGCTGGGCAGGGTCCCTGAGCACAGATCTGTGTCACGGTACGCCAGACTGACTTTCGAGTCATCACCGTAGGATATACCAATCTTGTCATTGGGATTCTCGGCCTTGACGGTGACGGTGATCTTGGTGCAGAAGTCGAGGTCAGAGGAGAAGTTGAAGTCAGTGATAGCAAAATTGGTGATAGAATAGGAAGGTGGTTTGGGGTTCAGGAAGATGATGCCGACAGCAACAGCAGCGATGATGAGGAGGGTGAGGAGGAAGTAACAGCAGAAGTACCCGCAGAGGCAGTCGCAGAAGATGATCAACTACAGAGAAGAAGAGAAAGAGTGGCAGATTTCTTTGAGGGGACTCCGATAATAGGTAGAGAGTTTGAATTTGATTCTATGTTGTTGTGTTTTCTCAAGGAGAATGATCCTCCTTTTATAGGGGCCAAACACATCATCTCCACCCCCTCATAACCTCCCCTACGAGATTTTCTCTCAACAAACTCATTTTCCACATTTCTCACATTTTTCACAACTTCAGAGCTGTTGATTGGGTCACACAGGACCGAGTCAATGTAACATCTTCCACTTGACCAAATTAACCAAGTGACATGACTCCTACTATCTGTGAGATCAGATGTTTCTTCTTATCATTAATCCCACTATTCATAGAGAGTAACTTTTATTTCATATTCATGAAATTTTATTTGGACTTATTTATTCCTAAGTCTCATCAAACTTACATGTTTGATAAAAGATTCAGCTGGTATTCTTTTTGTTAAAGGATCAGCAATCATATCTGTAGTAGGGATATAAGTCACTTTGACTTCTTCCTTGCCTATAATATCTCGAATATAGTGATACTGGATCTTAATATGCTTTCCTTTGGAGCTATTTGCGCTACTATTGATTAAGCTAATTGCTGCTTGATTATCACAATAAAAATCAATGGGTCCTTCTAACAAATTGAGACCTAGAACAATCAAAACCGTCTTATCCAGACAGCATGTGTAGTTGTCATACTACAAGCTATATATTCAGCTTCTTACATATATCTAGCAACACACCCTTGTTTCTTGCTACTCTAAGAAACAATTCCTCCTCCAAAGATGAATAAGCGTGCCGAAGTGGACTTTCCATCATCCTTGTCACCTCCGAAATAGACTTTGATATCGACTGACTAGACTTATAACATAAGCTATATCAGATCTGGTGCACTACATTGCATACATCAAGCTTCCAATTGCTTGAGCATAAGGAACATTTAATGGCTTTTTCCCCTCTCCAGGGCTTTGCTCTTTATATAATTTTTTCCCCATGACCAACGGAGTTGGAGCTGGATTAGAATTCTCCATTCCAAACCTTTAAGAACTAATCTTAAATATTTTTCTTGGTTTAAACTTAGCATTCTAGACTTTCTATCTTGAATTATTTGAATTCCAAGAATATATGATGCATCTCTCATGTCTTTCATCTCAAACTTTTCGCTGAGATCTTCTTTAATTTTATTCAACATTTCTATGTCATTTTCAGCGAGCAATATATCATCCACATATAAGGATAATATAGTAAATTTGCTCTCACTTTTCAAGACATATACACAATTATCTAATTTATTTTGAATAAAATCAAGTTTAGTGACTGCATCATGAAATTTGAGATAACATTGTCTAAAAGATTGTTTTAAACCATATAGAGATTTCATTAATTTGTAAACTTTATGTTCCTGACCTTTCACCTGAAAACCTTTAGGTTGTTGCATATATATCACTTCCTCCAACTCTCCGTTAAGGAATACAGTTTTAACATCCATTTGAAATAACTCCAAATCAAGATATGCAACAATAGCCAAAATAATTCTAATGGATTTTAACATCCATTTGAAATAACTCCAAATCAAGATATGCAACAATAGCCAAAATAATTCTAATGGATGCAAATTTAGCTACAGTGAAATAACTCCAAATCAAGATATGCAACAATAGCCAAAATAATTCTAATGGATGCAAATTTAGCTACAAAAGAGTACGTCTCCTGAAATTTATTTCTACCTTCTGGTTGTAACCCTTAGTAACTAACTGTACTTTGAATTTATCATTAGATCCATCAACATGATATTTCTTTTTAAGCATCTATTTGCATCCTATGACTTTTCTATTTTCCGGTAGATCACTATTTGTGGAAATTTTGTAATAAGAAAAATGAATGAAAGAAATGCATTTGATTTTATTCTCTCTAACTGCTTAGAAAAAGAATGTTTACAAATCTCTCAACTCTCGATTACAATTGGATTTCCGATTACAAAAGAGAAGAGAATGATCTGGATTCTCTCCTTTGTTTAATTCTGGGTTCTTCTTGGTAGCGATGAGATGCCTCCCTCGAATGCTTACGTCGGGTTTGCTTCTCGTTGACGATCCGAATATCTACGCTCACTGGAACAACTGTCTTATCTGGTTGATAACTCTTGACGAGTTTTGTGAAACAAGCAACAAACTCTAATAATAATAATAGAGTTGTTTGAACCAAAAATAATTCGGTTAATGGGCCAAGTAACGACGGTTTGGAGCTCCTCCGTTTGTTGATTCCCCAGACTGTGTAAGGAGTCAATCCTCTTTCTCCGATTCTGGAAAATATGATCAGAAGATCCTCTCCAAGTGATCAAAATCCGATCCCAACAATCCAAAAAAAAAAATCCCCCTAACTCTGTTGAGTTTGTTGATAGTTATAGGGAGATTAGGGGTGTAACTGACCCCTTAATCCGCTCCTAAATGATAGGTTTTGTTACCTCATTAATCGGTTGTAACAACCCATTAAAACCACTCCCCAGATCGTGGGTGATGAGCGGTTTTTGAAACTGCCTGGATCGCGTTTGAACAGGTCAGAATTTTGACATGCGTTCTGGCATAGATTCTATATTTGAACGCAGCATCTGGAGGTGCGTTCTGCAGCGATATTGAGCTGCGTTCTTCTATGTTTGAAGGTGCGTTTGGCAGCAATATAGAACTGCGTTCGAAGTTAGCTGGAGCTGCGTCTGGTAGCGGTTGAAGCTGCGTTCAGCTGCTGATCTGAGCTGCGTTCAGAGGTGTACTTGGCAGCGATTGGAGCTGCGTTTGAGCTGTGCTTGGAAGCGATTGGAGCTGCGTTTGAGCTGTGCTTGGCAGCGATTGGAGCTGCGTTTGAGCTGTGCTTGGCAGCGATTGGAGCTGTTTAACCATGTGCTCCTCAGTGTGTCGAATATCATTACATTGCTCATCAGCATCTCTAATAGTTGCTAATATAATATTAGTCATGTTGTTGTCGCAGCCATCAAGATCAATCATCTCACATAAGAAGATGCATTCGTGTCTGCAGCGGTTGAAGCTGCGTTGGTATTGTATCTTGACGATGGTACGCGGGGAGGACTTCCATGTCTTGGTTTGAAGAGATCGTTGATTTGTAACCTCTTTCTGTCAGAGCGTTGCTAAAGATCCTCGTTTTGTAATCTTTACTTTAGCTCTTTGATATGTAAAAATCTTCAAATTGTAGCCTTCTGGAAGTCGTCAGATTGTAACTTCCATCATCGGTGTTTCATGGGGAATCAGCTATCTATTATTATTTTTAGACAGCCTACAGAACCCCCTCCAAAGTTTTCGAAAGTTCGCGGTTGACTGGGACGAATTTTCGAAACACTTTGGAACCCAAAAATTTTGTTGATCAAATGCTTGGCTTCATTATTCTTTTTTGGTTCATCTGTAATGATTTGGGCTTTAGCTTGTTTGACTAAGATCGTCATCTTCAGGGGAGCTGGGCATTTCTGAGTTTAAGACAGATCTGACGTCATAGATGGAGAGAACCACAAGCCTGTATAAGAAGGACTTTATCCCCAGCTTAGTCAGGAAGATGGTCCTTAGAGGGATTTATCTTCTATCCTGATCATATCACCATTACTTGGAATATTAATCCCCTTGAAAGGGTTATTTGTGTGATTGGCTGAGGTTGATCACCAGAACGCATGTCCAAATCATGCGTTCGACTGCTGAAACGTGAAGGTACGTTCGGAAGTTGAAACCCCCCTTTTTGAAAACGCGAGAATCACGTTTCGGGTGAGATTTTGCCTAAAATCCCGCTTCGATTTGACAGCTACAGCTGTGTATAAATGGGTTACTGAGGTCAAATCAAAAGGTCATTCGACTTTTCCCCTTTTTACTCGATTTCTAAACAGGGCTCCTGTTCATCTTCTCCAACGCTTCAACAGAGGAAATGATCCATTCCTAAATACTTCGCCCATCTTCGTCTTCCTCGCCACGGTTGCCATGGGACCCAAGAAGAAAATGGCTTCTAAATCGAAGACCGCCCAAGCTCAGGATGTTCCTTCGGCTAGAACCTCCGGGGATGATCAAGTTCTCACGCCTTCGTCGCTGGTTTCTTTAACTAATGGTAAGGTTCATAAAATTTCAACGCAGGTTTAGACCCTACGTTTAAAATCTTGGAGGCAGGTTGAGACTCTGTGTTCAAAATTTTAGATGTGGGTTGAGACCCTGCGTTCGAGAATCTGAACGCAGGTCTAAACCTTGCGTTCAAAATTAGATGCAAGTTAAGACCC
The DNA here is from genome assembly GCF_001876935.1 of Asparagus officinalis. NCBI lineage: Eukaryota > Viridiplantae > Streptophyta > Magnoliopsida > Asparagales > Asparagaceae > Asparagus > Asparagus officinalis. Next base: position 29,388,977 of record NC_033798.1, read on the forward strand.
CACGTTCGAGAATCCGAACGCAGGTCTAAACCTTGCGTTCAAGAATTCAGATGTAGGTTAAGGCTCTGCATTAAATGATCTGGACGCAGGTCTGAGACTTCTTCTGACTAACTTTTCTATTTGCAGTATGCTACTCCAACGATCCTCTTTCGTTCAACTACTACTTCGGTCATGCGGGAGGTGCGGTGAAGAATACAATCTTCAGTTTTGCCTTCGAGTATCCAATATTCCAGGACACCCACAAAGAGCGGGCGAAACTCATTACTCAGGCTTTTCCTGAGACTCTCAGGTCTTTGGTTACGAATGCCAAATTTGAAACCGCAGAGTGTGAGATTTTAAAGAAGCCGTCTTTCCTATTCGGGGACTCTGTAAAAATGGATCCCAAGCGGATGTCCGGGGGAAATTACAAATGGCTGAAAGTCGTCAACAACCATCGTCTTTTCCTTCCCAATTTGGAGCGGATGTGGCCGATCTTTTATTATTAGTGTGCTTCTATCCCGCGGTCGATGAATTGGGAACTTGTTCAGGACCAAGGCGGTGTTGCTACGGGGCACATCACTCATCGGGGTACTCATCCCGCTGGTTTCAATAATTTTATGGCTTTGAAACCAGGTTTATTCCAAAAAGAGCACCCTGTCGGAGAGCCTGCTAAGTTGGCGGAGGTGTTTATTAGAACATTTATTTCTGTCAAAGGAGAGTTCCCTGCTCGGGATTTCAGGGCCCCTACTTGGGTTCACTCCAGTGATGCGGACTGGTGGGCCCGGATGATAAATTTCGTCTTGGAGGAACTAGAAGAACCTTTGAGAATTTCGGATTTGAGAGTTCCAATAATGGCCACTCGATATGGCATTCCTCCGAATTACAGCGGACTCTTCGCTATGCTGGAATTCTACAACCCTCACACCGGCACCTTTTTCACTCCAGTTGGTGAACTGGGCTTCGCTCTCCACAAAATGTTTGAGATTTCTGGATTGTCTTTTGGAGAATTGCCTTATGAGGAGTTTGTTCCCGGAAGCAGGGAATTAGAGATCTTGAAAAATGGTGCTCCCGAAGTCTACGACACTTACTGGGAATTGATGTGCCATTTCCAGATATGTGCGCAAATTACCGGGAAAAGAGCAAGTGGTGTAAAACAAGCACAGTGGTCGGAGTATCTTTTCCGCAATCTATGGGACAAAGAAGCTGATGTGACTCGCTTAGCCGCCAGTACTCTTGAGGAGATCACGGAACGCATCAATGATGCAACCTCTCAATATACTTGCGAGGCCGAGGAGGATGTCTTCCCAGCGTTTACTACGTTCGAAAGCTTCCACTATCAGGCAGAAGTTCCTATCTCTGACATGGCTTTGTTCGCTGGTTTTCTGACTCTCTGGTTGAAGCGTTGTGTGGTACCCACAAGACCGGTGGATGCTATTACCGTAGAGGTCTTATACCCTGCTGTTCTATTGGCTTATGGACGATCCTTGAATCTTCTTTCAGCCATGGTGTGCTGCTTACAAAGTGGCTTGCGGGAACTATCTTCCGAGTTTATTGCTGTCAAGAAAGTGGATTCCGACGGGAAGACTATCATTCAGACCCCAACCCCTCGAGTGCCGATGCCATACATTTATTTAGTATCTTGGTTCGTGTTGCACTGTCCCCCGATAATGACGACTCCTGAATCAAGTGGCACTTCAACTCCTCTTATTCAGCAATTAGAAACCTCTGAATGGGCCGGTTGGTATCAAGTTAAATTCCGTGAAATATTGAGACGGGATTATAATTACGAGATTGCTTGCAAGTTTCCCGCTTTCGAGGGCGGCGTGTATGGAGAACTTCATCAAGACACTCCAGGACCGAATTCTTTCACCATGCTTAGCAGGGGTGCCTTTTGGTGGCTCATAAACATTCGCCCGGGCTATCTTATTTTTCGACAAGGGAGGAAATGCTTTATTGAACCTTATCAGCCTTATCGCTTTTCTCGGCAATTTGGCTATGATCAGCTCTATGTTGGGAACCCAAACCCTACTCTTGCGTACATAGGTAATGTGTATGAAGGAGCACGAGCTTGGTACTACTCAGTGGCTGGTTGTACCGGAGCAAAATTCTGGCTACCACATAAGATGCCCAATGCACGTACCTCTCTGAGCTTCTGTACCTGGTACTAGGCCGCTTCTCAGATTTCAGCTTACGATATGAATACTTCTTGTTTGAAGGCCATCCGAAAATGGTATGTTTCAAAGAAGAGTGCCAAAAGGTTCCGCGCCCGTGGTGCTAGCAAATATTTATCATATGAGAAGTCGATTCCAGAGGACGAACGACAACAATCACCAGAGCCAATTCAGGAAGAGGTCAGGATGCCGGATACTCGCGAGGTAGAACCTTCAAGAGTTCAGACTCGGAGTAAGAGTGCCACTGGAAAGAGGGCACTAGGGCCGGTCGAAGAAGCCAAGTATGACAAAAGAGCTCGTCGGAAGTTAACGCTCGAACCCCCTGCTTCCAAACTTATGTCGGATGCTCAGAAAGCATGGTGTACCGAAGATGAAGAACAAGAATCGATTGCTATGGAACTCTCACCTCAGCCTGGTCTCCCCTCAGTTGGTCCTGCTTTAGGAGACCATGATTCTTCTGCTCATTCATTGCATGAAGAAGATCGTGAAGATGAATCTTTTGCAGGGGGTGCGGAGTTAAGCCCCGAAGACACGCTTCATGATACTGCATCTCATGTTGCAGAAGACATACCTCCTGTCCAAGAACCTACTGTGACTGCCCAGCAAGACCCAGTAGCGGACAAGTCTCCTTCTGCTTCTGTGTTACTACCGCCTGCAGGAAGTACTGAGTTAAGCCCTACGACTGGGGTCATGTCAAAACCTACTATCGCCGAGGATCCACCAGCATTTTCTTCCGTAGGCGAAGATGAGCCCATGGACCATAGCGATGGCGATGATGATATGGATGATGATGGTGACCAAAGTGGGGGTAATGAAAATGATGACAACTTGGGTGATGACAGCGATGATCCCGATGACTGGGATATTCCACCACCGTCTTCTGCCGACAAAGCGTCAGCCTACACTCCTTTACCTCTCACTGGTAAGTGTCATTTGTTTCTACTTGCTACCAATCTTGCTCTGTATTTAAACAATTTTCTCATACAGATCCTATGATACATGAGGCGAGTACTGTTACTCCTCCTTCGACGCAACAGCTTATTCTACCACCGGCTCAGGTGTCAGAGCCACCTCGCTTAGGGACCTCAACGACGGCTCTCCCATCGACGACTTTATTGACAATTTCTTTAGCTTCTACAGAAGTTGTAGATGTGCCGAGGTCATCTCAAATGTGGGAACTGATGGCTTTACAATCGAGTCCATCTTAACTGGATATCAGCACTCCTTCTCAAGCCACTACGCCGAAGTCACCTGCTGGTCTTTTACTTGGCTCTGTATCTTCAGAAATTTCTGTGCCGTCTCCCATAGCTGTTTTAAGTCCCACGGACGTGTCAAATTTTCTCAAGATTTCCCTTGACTACTTAGAAAGTCTCACCAAGAAAGTGATTGAGGTCGTATCGGCCGGCCGAGATACTTTTGAAACCTTCAAGCCTATGCTCACTTTGGAGAATTTACGAGAGAAGATCATTGCTGTTGAAGTAGAGTTGACTAGGATGAAGGCTCAGTTCAAACGAGAAGAAGCCATCGTCACTGAGCTCAACGTCAAAAGTGCTACTTCTCTGGTGAATTATCGCACAAAAGCTAGTGTCCTGGAGGAGGCTAAGAAGGAGGTAGAAGCTATGCTGTCTAGTGAGGACGAGCTTCGGAAACGGGCCGAGATGCTGGTTCGGGCTGACCATGAAGGAAAACTTTCTGACATTAAGTCTCAGCTAGCCTCATTTAGTTTGATGAATTGATGAACTTGCTTTTGTATCGTTCTTTTGGTAGGAACAACACTTATCTTAGGTCACCTTGTTTTCCTTTGAATAAAGGTAGTGCTGCCTTTTGGCTTTTCATTGTTTCTTTTTCATATCATGTTCTAACATGGAACGATGAAATACCAGTTTGATGTTACAACAACCACTATTTATTCTTCTTGTATTATGCTTTTGCCTTAAATACTAGAAGAATATTGTAAGTGCCAGGAATGTAATATTAGCATGGCACACTTTGTGGTCTTGTCGCTCTATTGTTAATAGTCGACAAGTGGAAGTGTTGCGATTGGAGCAACTTTGGGGACCTATCGCTCTATTGATGAGAGTCGGTAAGTTGGAAGTGTTGCGATCGGAGCAACTTTGGGGACTTATCGCTCTATTGACGAGAGTCGATAAGTTAGAAGTGTTGCGATCGGAGCAACTTTGAGGACTTATTGCTCTATTGACTAGAGTCAATAAGGTAAAAGTGTTGCGATCGGAGCAACTTTGAGGACTTATCGCTCTATTGACGAGAGTCGGTAAGTTGGAAGTGTTGCGATCGGAGCAACTTTGGGGACTTATCGCTCTATTGACGAAAGTCGATAAGTTGGAAGTGTTGCAATCGGAGCAACTTTGAGGACTTATCGCTCTATTGACGAGAGTCGATAAGGTAGAAGTGTTGCGATCGGAGCAACTTTGAGGACTTATCGCTCTATTGACGAGAGTCGGTAAGTTGGAAGTGTTGCGATCGGAGCAACTTTGGGGACTTATCGCTCTATTGACGAGAGTCGATAAGTTGGAAGTGTTGCGATCGGAGTAACTTTGAGGACTTATCGCTCTATTGACGACAGTCGATAAGGTAGAAGTGTTGCGATCGGAGCAACTTTGAGGACTTATCGCTCTATTGACGAGAGTCGATAAGGTAGAAGTGTTGCGATCGGAGCAACTTTGGGGACTTATTGCTCTATTGATGAGAGTCAATAAGTTAGAAGTGTTGCGTTTGGAGCAACTTTGAGGAAGATGGAGTTCAAATTCTGTAGGAATGGAACCCATTATGGGTTTAATATTGGGATTGGAAAGACTTTATCCACTACTTTGTTTAAATTTTGCAGGAATTTTAAACCCAAGCAGCATATTTTCCCAAAAGTCAGATTCTAGAAACAGGGGTACCCCCTGCGTTCACGCTCCTGAGTGGAGCTGCGTATTTTCGTAAGAACGCATCTCCAAATTGTTGCGTTTGGTCTGATTTTATGGACGCAGGGTTTTGTCCCGCGTCTAATAGGAAGTTGAAGCGGCTGTAATGATGACGAAGAGACCTCCTTTGGGCGGGAGTCTTGGGATTCTATACTACCCACAGTAATTATATATATAAATAGCCTTGATTGGTCTTGTCAAGGGCCTTAATCGCTTAGGCTTCCTTCTTGAAATTAGAAACGAGCTTCTTCTCGTTAATTCCAAAAACTGTTCGGCAGTTTCGTTTCATCTTCCAACGATGGCCTCCAAGAGATCTCGCTCGAGCGATGACGACAAGACGGTGCACCCTACCCCGCCGTCAAAGAAGGTTTTCGGATCCTTTTCCTGGCCGACGTCGACGCCTCCCACGCCTGGTCCTCGAGGTAAGTCCTGCTGCCTTCTTCGTTTCAGGCATTCTTCATCAATGGGTTTTCTTGAAACTCTCTAGATGAGTTCTGGTTGATGATGACGAATAAAATTCGTCATTTCAATCTTGAATGTGCACAGAGTTTGCATTTCTCTTGATGAAAACTGTTCATCTTCTTGACTGAAAGAACTTCTTGTGTCCACTGTAATGGTGAAGAATCAAACCCTTGATGTTGAACACACGGAGAAATTTCTGTGTTTGTTGATAAGATTTGTTCGTTTTAAGTACGAACAATCATTCATGTGTTCTTTGAACACACGGAGAAGTTTCTGTGTTTGTTGATAAGATTTGTTCGTTTTAGATACGAACAATCATTCATGTGTTCTTTGATCTTGAATGCGGAAGAAAACTTCCGTGTTTATTGATAAGTTGAAGGGTTGATCCCTTAATCCTGAACGCAGGTCTAAACCTTGCGTTCATAGCTGTTCAACGCAGGTTTAGCTTCCTTGCGTTCAGACTGATCTTGACGCATGCTTAAATCACTGCGTTTGCATTTATCTGCATTTCTGACTTTGCTTTTGGCTTGTCTGCAAGGTGGGGCTTCTGCTGCTGAACCTATCGTCGTGTCTGATGATGAAGAAGAACTGCCCCAAGGAGACATTCCTTTGATTACTCCCCTCGCTATGGTTCCCCCTGGAAAGGCCTTTACTCCAGATTTCGAAAGTGTGAACTTCCTCACTGAGCTTCTAGAGAACATGGTGAAGCAAGCATACCTTATTTCTGAGCAAGGATGGGCCCCATTCTTAGAATTCCAGGACTCATTCTTTGAGGTGATGCGCTTACTTAAACGCATCAACCGTAGCTGGGCTTATCACTGTGGCGAGAAAATTTTTGGAGCAACTTTGAGGGCTTATCGCTCTATTGACGAGAGTCGATAAATTAGAAGTGTTGCGTTTGGAGCAACTTTGAGGATTTATCGCTCTATTGACGAGAGTCGATAAATTAGAAGTGTTGCGATTGGAGCAACTTTGAGGACTTATCGCTCTATTGACGAGAGTCGATAAATTAGAAGTGTTGCGATTGGAGCAACTTTGAGGGCTTATCGCTCTATTGACGAGAGTCGATAAATTAGAAGTGTTGCGTTTGGAGCAACTTTGAGGACTTATCGCTCTATTGACGAGAGTCGATAAGTTAGAAGTGTTGCGATAATTGTTATCGTGTAACAGAATCCCAATTGCAGCTGTAGGGGTTCAGAGGAACAGGATCACCCCCTGCGTTTGGGGCCTTCGAATTGAATTGTGGATATTGTGTACTTGAACGCACCTCCAGACTATTGCGTTTGGCTTCCACTATACGTTTTCCAAACGCAAGGCTTTGTCTTGCGTCTTATCAGAAGCCCAAACGGCTGTAATGATGACGAAGAGATCTCCTTTAAGCGGGAGTCTTGGGACTCTGCACCGTCATAAATTATTTATAAATTGGGTTGATTAGTCATGTCAAGAGGCTTTAACGTTTAAGCTTCTTTCTTGAACTCCCAAACGAGTTTCTTCTCGTTATTTCTTCCACGATCTGATTTCGTCATCTGGCCATGGCTCCCAAGAGATCTCACGAACAGATGGCGGACATTCTTCCGCCGTCGAAGGGTGCTTCTGGGTCCGCCTCCGGACCGTCGTCGACGCCTCCGACGCCTGGACATCGAAGTGAGTATCCCTGTCTTCTTCGTTTTAAGTATTCTTCGTCAATGGGTTTTTTTTGACATTCCATAGACGAGTTCTGGTTGATGATGACGAATAAAATTCGTCTTTTCAACCTTGAATATGCACAGAGTTTGCATTCTTCTTGATGAAAACCGTTCATCTTCTTGACTTTGGATCCTGAAGGAATTTCTTGTATCCATTGTAACGATGAAGAATCAAACTCTTGAAGTTGAACACCTGGAGAAGTTTCTGTGTTTGTTGATAAGATTTGTTCGTCTTAGATACGAACAATCATTCATGTGTTCTTTGATCGTGAATGTGGAAGAGGACTTCTGTGTTTACTGATAAGATGAAGGGTTAATCCCTTAATCTGGAACTTAGGCAGAAGTCCTGCGTTCATAGCTGTTGAACGCAGGTTTAACTTCTTTGCGTTCAGGCTGATCCTGACGCATGTTTAGACTTACTGCGTTTGCCTTTATCTGCATTTCTGACTTTGCTTTTGGCTTGTCTATAAGGCGGGACTTCTGCTGCTGATCCCCTCATTGTATCTGATGATGAAGGAGAAAGATCATCTCAAGAAGACGCCCCTCTTATTCCACCCATCTCTGTGATCTTCCCGCACGAGGACTTCGAGCGGGTGTGTGATGAGAAGGTTCGTCTGTTTCCCCATTCTGTTCTTTTTCTTTCCAGACGTTTAGAAAACTTGGTGAGGCACGCTTTCTGCATTGTGATGCACGGGTGGGGCTCTTTCTCTGAGTTTCGAGCGCCTATTGTGGAAGGGTTGAAAGCTCTTGCGGAAGTCAACCCCTTCTACGCTAAGCGCTTTGACGAGATGATATATCGATACTCGGGGGCCGCTCGCTATCTGGAGGAGTTGCAGCACACAGACTTAGAGTCTAAGATCCAATGGGCCATCGGCGATGCTATACTGAAGGAGGGAATTGCTGCTAGGGTCCGAGTCTTGAATATTTCAGAGAAGAAGGCTCGTATCTGGAGCTTGCAGAAGTAACGTCGCCAAGCCAAGGCCAGACTGAATGCAGGGGAGATAACTCAGGAAGAGTTCAACCTTGAGGATGCCACTTTCGCATCAGAAGTTCAGGCTGAAAAAGAGGCTGTCGAAGTGCTAAAACAGGAGGTCAGAAGTTCAGGCTGAGAAGGAGGCTGTCGAAGTGCTAAAACAGGAGGCCTCTGCTGCTGCTGCGGTTTCTGATGCTGAACTTCACAAGAGAATTAGAGAAGAGGTACTGGCGAAGCACGAAAAATCCATATCGAATACAGAGGCTCATCTTATGAGTTTCTCTTTACTTTAAACCCCAGCAACTCTTACTTTTGATTTTGTAATAACTCTATGCTACTTCCTCAAACACTTATTATCTGCATGAAATGAACTGCTGCTGTTTTTCTTGCATTTTTCTGTGTTTGTCTGGGATGTTGCAGTCTTGTTGTGATGTTGGAACTTCTGCAAATTATTCCTTTGTGTTCGTATGATCTGAACGCAGGCTTTATCAAAGACGCATGGCTTTGACTTTGCGTTCAAACAGATCTGAACGCAGCTCTGAGATTTAAGTTGCGTTCAGAGAAGTCTGACGCACTCCAACTTGTTGAGGATCCCCTTTGTTGTTGTTTGGGTAATCTCTGGAAGTTTCCACGTTGTAGTTGATATTCTGTGTGGATTTCCCCCTTTATAGGAACCGAGAACGCAAGATTGAAACTTGCATTCAAGAGACTTGAAACGCAGTTGTAGAACTTGCGTTTGGGGAAGCTAGGCACATCTTAAGTTGCTAAGACTTTTTCATTGAATCAATCCAACAACTTAGGAAATTTTTCTTTATTATAATACTTCTCAACAACTTAAATCGTCAGAGGTGTAGTGTTAACTTGACGACATACAAAGTAGGAGAATTATCTATTCATACAAACATTTGATGAGCAACCCCCAGCTAAGCTCAAGAGACTTGCAAATTATGGGTAATACTTCTTAAGAAATTTCCCGTTAATTGGCATCATAAGTCTGTCGCCTTTCTTATTGATGAGACGGTAAGCTCCGTTGGAATAGACTGTCTCAACGATAAAAGGCCCTTCCCATTTGGGATTAAACTTCCCTTTGGTTTTATGAGTCATCACCATGGGTCGTCGATTAGCCAGAACCAAATCACCTTTCTTGAAAATCCGTTCCTTAACCTTTTTGTTGTAGGCTTTAGAAATACGGGCTTGATATAGTTCAATCTGTTGCTGAGCTTGAAGTCTCTTGTCGTCTAAAGCTTCGAGTTCTTGCAAGCGTCGTTGGTGCTTCTCTTCCTCCGTTAGTCCGGTTGTGATAGCGACTCTTAAGGAAGGGATTTGGATTTCTAATGGCAACACGGCTTCACAGCCATATACCAAAGAGAATGGCGTAGCTCTTGTAGGGGTCCTCACTGTTGTGCAGTAGGCCCACAGACATTCGCCGAGTCTTTCATCCCAATCTCGTTGGCTCTTAGAGACAAACTTTTTGAGGAGCTTCACAATGGTTTTGTTAAAAGCTTCTGCAAGACCATTCGCTGGCGGATAATATGCCGTGGATGCAACACTTTGAACGTAAAATTTATCACAGAACCGCTGAAATCCAAAACTAACAAACTGTGTCCCGTTGTCATGAACTATTCGTCTTGGGACTCCAAAACGATAGATGATGTGATGTTTAATGAACTTGATCACATTTGAAGTCTTGACTTCTTTTAGCGGGATTACCTCCGCCAAATAGTCTGTCATGACTAGAATGAACCGGTGTCCTTTGGAAGTCGGAGGAGAAATTGGTCCCACAATATCCATGCCCCACATCTCAAATGGCCAAGTTGCAGATGTAGGATGTAAATTACCTGGCGCTTGATGGATAAAATCTCCATGAATTTGGCATGCATGACAGCGCTTAGCATAGTCGATCGCGTCTGAAAATATCTTTGGCCAATAATAGCCGATTCGTCGAAGACGATCTCCTAATTTAGCTCCGGGCTGATGAGCTCCGCACATTCCGTCATGAGCTTCCTTAAGGGCCTCTTTTGCTTCCTTCCGGGAGAGACATCGAAGCAAAACTCCGTCATATGATTTGCGGTATAGGGTTTGAGAGATTGCATCATAATAGAATTGGAGGGCTTTTCGTTTGATACTAGCCGCTTCCTTAGGATCATCAGGTAATATTCCGTATATAGCATAGTCAATATACGGGAATCACCAATCTCTAGCTTCGAATTCCATCGAGGCTGTACAGACTTCTCCTGTCAGTGTCTTATCGGAGCTTCCCTCCATAGGAATCTTGAAACAGTATAACTCGCGTCCTGCAACCGAGATGGTAGTTTTAGCCCCTGGAGGAAGCGCTAATGAAGTCGCCAGCGAAGCTAAAGCGTCTGCGTAAGCATTTTGAACTCGTGGAATGTATTCGATAAAGAAACCTTTAAACTTCTCAGCTTGCTTTAGCACTGCGATATGATACGGGATGAGATCCTCATGCCGCACTTCGTATTCCCCTCGGACTTGATTAACGATGAGCTGAGAGTCACCGTAAGCTTCGAGGTGCTGAACATTAAGTTCTTCGGCAAATTACATTCCTAATAGCAGAGCATTATACTCGGCGACATTGTTGGTGCAGGGTTCGATTAGGGAGAACCCCCTTGGGATTACGTGACTGTTCGGAGAAACGGGTACGACCCCCACTCCTGCGGTGATTGCTCCATGAGGGTTTGCTCTAGATGCACCGTCGAAGAATAATTTCCACACCTGTGTGGTTTCTTGAGTAACGTAAGTTTCAGAGACTTCATCAGGCAACTCTTCATACAACTTAGATGTCCCTGATACCGGGTGATCAGCTAAGAAATCTGCCAACGCTTGACCCTTGACTGCCTTTTGGGGCATAAACTGCATATCATATTGTGACAAGAGAATGGCCCACTTTGCGAGCCGGCAATTTAGAGATGATGGTTTCATCATCAAAACTCTCAAAGGATTCACCTTAGAGATGACGTGAATTGTCTGTCCCACTAGGTAATGTCGCATCTTTTGAACCGCGAATACCAAAGCGAGGCATTCTTTTTCAACTAGATTGTATCGGTGTTCGGCTCCCATCATAGTCCTACTTAGGTAATAGATGGCTTGCTCTTGACCCTGATCGTTATTCTGGGCCAACAGAGCTCCAAGAGAATGTTCCATGGCTCTCACATATAACAGGAATGGCTTTCCTGATTTTGGGGCTACAAGAACCGGCGGTTGAGTAAGGTACTCCTTAATCTCCTCGAATGCTTTTTGACATTCTGTATCCCAGACAAAAGATACTCCTTTCTTCATGAGCTTAGAGAAAGGTTGACAGCGTCCTGAGAGATTTGATATAAATCTATGAATATAGGCCAATCTCCCTTGCAAACCCCTGAGCTCTTTGAGATTCTTAGGCGGTGGCATGTCTTGGATAGCACGCACTTTTTCCGGGTCGAGAGAGATTCCCTTGGAGGTAACGATAAATCCCAGGAATTTTCCACTTGATACCCCGAGGAATGATTTTGTCGGGTTCATCTTCAATTGATGTGCTCGCATGATATCGAACATTGTCTTCAAGTCTGTAAGATGATCACCTTTGTGTTGACTTTTTACTGCTATATCGTCAACATAGCACTCGATCTTCTTACGTAGGTGCTCGTGAAAGATGGCATTCATTGCACGTTGATAAGTTGCACCCGCGTTTTTCAGGCCGAATGGCATCACTGTATAGCAATATACCCCCAGTGGTGTTCTAAAAACGGTATGCTTTTCGTCTTCTGGGTGCATCTTGATCTGATTGTACCCGGAAAACCCGTCCATGAGAGACATCCTTTCATATCCACAGGTGTTATCGATCATGACGTCGGTGATAGGAAGCGGAAACTCATCTTTTGGACAAGTTGCGTTAAGATCGCGAAAGTCGATGCATATCCGGACCTTACCGTTTTTCTTGGGCACTGGAACGATGTTAGCCACCCAGTCGGGGTGTTGTTCTTCCCTAACAAAACCTGAGTCTATGAGCTTTTTGACTTCTGACTCAATTGATTCCATGATCTCTGGACGAAACCGACGTTGCTGTTGTTTAACGGGTTTGGCTTCCGGATCGATGTTGAGACGATGCATGGCCACTTTTGGGTCAAGACCAGGCATGTCTTCATAATTCTAAGCAAAGACATCTATATATTCTCGGATGAGAGATATAAGATCTTCTTTTTCGGATGATGATCAGTCTTCAGCTATGAAGATAGGCTTGGGTCTCCCAGGTTGACCTGGATCACTTTATCTTCAGTGGGTGGTTCACGCTGTTCAAAGCACATATCCCACAAGATGTTGAGGCGTTTAATCCAAGGGTCATCGGTTGATTCGATTAATCCTTCATTACCCCATGCGTCCTCGTCTGGATGACTAGTTGAAACCATGTTCACAGTTAGGCTTTTGAAGAAAGGCCCAACACTGACGTCGGACTCATATGAAGATGTTCCAGATGAATGGTCGTGACGCAGGTAGTTACTGATTTCATTTTCCGAGGCTGACGGAGTTGTGACATAACCTACGCCTCTTCCGGTTTTTTGATAGTAGTCCGGAGGTTTTCCTTCGGGGGTGAGAGACATTCGAATCGGTGTTCGCCTTCCTTTCCCGAAGTTTAAACCCTGTTTTTCATTAAAGTTATACCCCATATGTTTCATTAAGTGTATAGAATTGGGTTCATGGTAATGAAATTGAGGAACTCCATCATCTTCTTCTGAACTTCCCCGTCAGAGTGGTGTGGGTTTGACTTTACCAAGACGGATTGGCTTTTGCCCTTTCTTTTTAGACGGGACTTCGAAGAAAGCCTTTTGTGCATCTTCTACTTCTTCATCGGAAGTGAAGTATGACTTAATTGGCAATGTGAGGCATGCTTCTTCACGCAATGTATGCCACGAGCTAGTACCTGCATTATGATCATGCTCTATTTGTCCAACTTTAAAAGATTCATCCGACAAGTACGCCAAAATAAAATCTTCATTAATGCACCACTCGCCCTCACTCGGTACATTATTATTGTTCTCGACTGGACCAATTACATTAAAGTTCAACTCCCAGGGACAGTTCCCTTCCGGGTCTAGTTCGACATCCGCTTCATTACCACTGTCAATATCTTCTGTCTCTTGTGACTCTGAGTAGAAGACGGAATCCGTATGGAAGTTTTCCACTCCCTTGAAGGGGTATTTCTCCGCAATCAGAGTCCGAACTTCGTCTTCATCATTGACATACTTCATAACTTGATGTAGGGTGGATGGGACAATGCGATTTGCATGAATCCATCGTCGTCCTAATAACATATTGTAGGATGTGTCCGCATCTATGATGTAACAAGTCACTTCTAACCTGAGATCTCCGATTTGACATCTGAGTTTGATCTTTCCCAGGGGCCGAGTGCTGTTAGCATTGAATCCGAAGATGGTGGTTTGGGTAGCATGCAACCGGTGTAAGGGAATCCCTAAAACTTGCATGACTCTGTATGGCATGATGCTAAGTGCCGAGCCTGGGTCGACCTGAACGCGGCTGATTTCTGATGACCCGATATATCCTGTGTAATACAGGGGTCTGTCATGTTTATGTTTCACTTGCATATCTTCCTGAGTGAATGATATGCAGGGCAGGCTTCTGACTGCTTGTAAACACTGCAGACAGGATTGATCTTCAGATGCTTCGGGAATTGGAGTAACTTGGGTAATGAAGCTCTCCGTGTTCTTCAAAGCTTCAATCAGAGCTTCTCTGGTGGCTTTGGACAATTTCAAGAGCTCGTAAAGGGTGATCCTGGCTGGTATGTTGGCCAACTGTGCCATCACATTAAATTGGTAAGGGGCATTTGTTTCGCCAAGATCTTGGTGAAGATTTTTGTTGAACCGGAGATCTCTTTGCTTTCCTTTATCAACCGGCTTCTTTGGCACAGAACCCCCAGCGTCTTGGGGCTGTTCTTCAGCTTCTTGAGCGTTCTGGTCATAGTTCCTCAAATAAGCTTTCCCTGAACGAGTACCGGGGTTACCCTCTGGGTATGCTGCTAGGACGATCCTCTCTTCTTCTGAGTCGGTGAGAGGTTTGAGATGGTCATTATTCTCATTAACAGAGGGGCTAATCATGTTGGATGACTTAGCCTTACCTCTTTTCTGCTTGAACGAGGTGTTTGTCCATTGCTGGTCTTCAATTAGGTCAGGATGGACCCACATGATTTCTCCCTTTGGAATAGTGAGGGGTACCAATCCCCTGCCCTTCTGGTTGTGTAAGTCGGTGTTTTTCAAGTGCATCTCCCCTTTATGGACGGGAATAACACCATCTGTAGCAGCTATAGGGGGAAGTCACCGAACTGGACCGCAATCAGGTTAGTGGATACAGTCTTTTGTTCCGGCTTCAGGGTAAGTACGTTAGCGTTCACCAAATTTTGCAAGATGTCTTTGAAGACATAGCACTTTCTAGTAGGATGTCCCAAGAACCTATGATAGCGACAGTAATTGGGGTCATCTAGGGGTCATCTACCTTTCTTGCTTCATCTGGTTTTCTGATTTCAGGGAGCTGCAATTTATTGTTCTTCCGAAGTAGTTGGAACAGAGTGTCCACATGCTCTTCTTTGAACGAATACTGCTTGGGCGCTCTTTGCTGATTGGGTGCCTTACCTTGCTTAGTAGGCGGTGGTACTTGTGTGTAGTCAGCTGCTAAAGTCTCTTTTCCCTTCGACCGCTGGGCATTATTCTGATTGCGTTGCTGCTGCGGCTTGGGTTGTGGCTCTTCTTCAGCTTTGACCCGAGCGACAATCTCTTCAGCTTGCTCTCCTTGCGAAACTAATTGTCTCCAGGAGCGACATTCTGCTACTCCCATCTGAGCGAGGAGCTGAGTCTGCAAGTTGTGCCTGCAAGTTTCAACTAGAGTTGATTGAGTCATACCTGATGGGCATCGCAATGCCATGCTACAGAATCTCTCCACATAAGCCTTAATAGATTCTCCCTTCTTTTGCTTTGTGGCGAGAAGGGTAGGGACCGAGACTTCTGTGTCATCTTCGAAGAATCTGGCCAAGAAAAGCCTTTCCAGATCTACTCATTTCTGGATAGATCCATCAGGCAGTTTCATAAACCATTCAAAGGCCACTCCTTTAAGAGTACCGATGAACAAGCGTGTCAGGATTGCATCGTTTGCTACCACATCTCCGGTCTATGACTTGAAGTAGTAGATGTGTTGATTTGGTGATCCTGTACCGTCAAAAGGTTGTAGCGTTGGAGCTTTAAACTTTGGCGGATAGGGAGCTGTATCCCATTCTACAGGGTAAGGCCGTATCACTCCTTCCTCACGAAGCTCGCTTCTGTTGGCCATTGCGTTAAGGCGGGCTTCTAGCTCATCCACTTTGGTTGACTGAGGATACAGCTCTTTTTCCATCTCTTTCTCATTGTCGGAGGAAGAGTCCAAGTTGTGAGTTTCACGATCTAAATGTTCGTGTGCTTTGTGCTTTCCCTTTAACGTTGTCCTCCGGGAAGACTCAGGTTTTTGGCCTTTTTCTGCCAGCAATTGGGCCAACATGTCTTTCAATTGGAGAAGTGTCTCCTGTTGCGCCTGGAGCATGACATGATGTTCGTCCACTCTTTTGGCTATGTCCTCGGGGTTTCCCGTCATGTAAACAGAAACCTTCTGTGCTCCGACAGAGCTTGAAGATTGAGATTCAGCTATTGCCGAATGTTCATCACTTGTCGTAATCCCTTTGGCCAACTTTCGATAATCTACTGAGCGAATAGCTCCGGTCCGTGACCGAGTATGTCAATATACCCCTTCGAACTCATCGCAAATTTCTCGAACAGTCGGAGAATGGTTTCTTTCTGATTCATCAGAACTAGGACACGGGGCCTTTCCTCTGCTGGTCATGTTGATGGTGACCTGAGGGTATTCGGCTTCAGAAACTTTCTTCTTTTAACGTCGTCGTTTGGTAGGTCTTACGACGTCAGACAGTCTGTCGAATACAGACCTACGAGGCTCAGGCATACAACAGTGGCATTCGGAAAGGACTGTTGAAATAAGCCGCTCACAATGACATGAATGAGCCGCTCGCTGCATTGGCTGTTCTCTGGAGAGTAACTCTCGCAAATCAGAGACTTGAGGATAATTCTTCGTCGGGGATGAGACCCCCTGTCCTTGAATGGGCGAAACTGGTTCTTGTTGGACGTGAATCTTAAACCCATGTCGACTCTCTTGAACTTGGCGGACCCCGTCGCATTCAGGAGTTGAAATGCGAAGGTCGCGTTTTGATTTATAAACACCAGGCCTTGGCCTGCGTTTAGTTGATGAAACAGAACCCTTAGGGTCTTGTTTTGTTTGGACGCACTCGTGAGGTGCTTGTTTTCTCTTAACAGGGCTGTGTTTTGATTGGACAACGTAACACTGAGGGTCGCGTTTAAGTTGAATCACCCGAGGTTCATAGTTGGATTCATTACCTCGAAGTGTGCGTTCTGGAGTATGAACGCAATACTTAGGCAGAGCTTCGGAAATGCAATCCTTGCGTTGGACCAAGGATTGATTTTCTCGGAGATGTGCTCGTCGGATGGATCTTCTCCGTCTTCGAGCGGCGTTTTCTTGGCTTGTTTCAAATCCTTAGCAGCAGCGTTGTCGGCGTTGATTAGGCCTTTCTCTGTCATAGGCCTCTTATAACCCAGTACACGCTGTGTCGAAACGGGTGTGGGATCTTCAGCTTGCAGAGCAAGTTTGAGGCTTTGGCCAAAGGAGAGGGCTTTCTTTGGCATCTCAGCAGTAATTACGACCTCCTTAGAGATCTTGTGGGTATCACGCCTGGCTTTAGGGCTAAGTGATCCAGAGGAGAGGACCTCCTCATACTTGGCTTGGTCAAACTCCACAACAAGAGTTTCGACCGTGGTTCCAGTGAGGTGAACGTCGGATTGCGCCACCACTTTCTCGTCCGAAAAGCTAGTCCCCAGCGGAGTCACCATCTTTTGTTTGTGGAAAATTTGTAATAAGAAAAATGAATGAAAGAAATGTATTTGATTTTATTCTCTCTAACTGCTTAGAAAAAGAATGTTTACAAATCTCTCAACTCTCGATTACAATTGGATTTCCGATTACAAAAGAGAAGAGAATGATCTGGATTCTCTCCTTTGTTTAATTCTGGGTTCTTCTTGCTAGCGATGAAATGCCTCCCTCGAATGCTTGCGTCGAGTTTGCTTCTCGTTGACGATCCGAATATCTACGCTCACTGGAACAACTGTCTTATCTGGTTGATAACTCGTTTGCTTCTCGTTGACGATCCGAATATCTACGCTCACTGGAACAACTGTCTTATCTGGTTGATAACTCTTGACGAGTTTTGTGAAACAAGCAACAAACTCTAATAATAATGATAGAGTTGTTTGAACCGAAAATATTTCGGTTAATGGGCCAAGTAACGACGGTTTGGAGCTCCTCCGTTTGTTGATTCCCCAGACTGTGTAAGGAGTCAATCCTCTTTCTCCGATTCTGGAAAATCTGATCAGAAGATCCTCTCCAAGTGATCAAAATCCGATCCCAACAATCCAAAAAAAAAATCCTCCTAACTCTGTTGAGTTTGTTGATATTTATAGGGAGATTAGGGGTGTAACTGACCCCTTAATCCGCTCCTAAATGATAGGTTTTGTTACCTCATTAATCAGTTGTAACAACCCATTAAAACCACTCCCCAGATCGTGGGTGATGAGCGGTTTTTGAAACTGCCTGGATCGCGTTTGAACAGGTCAGAATTTTGACATGCGTTCTGGCATAGATTCTATATTTGAACGCAGCATCTGGAGGTGCGTTCTGCAGCGATATTGAGCTGCGTTCTTCTATGTTTGAAGGTGCGTTTGGCAGCAGTGTAGAACTGCGTTCGAAGTTAGCTGGAGCTGCGTCTGGTAGCGGTTGAAGCTGCGTTCAGCTGCTAATCTGAGCTGCGTTCAGCTGCTGATCTGAGCTGCGTTCAGAGGTGTACTTGGTAGCGATTAGAGCTGCGTTTGAGCTGTGCTTGGCAGCGATTGGAGCTGCGTTTGAGCTGTGCTTGGCAGCGATTGGAGCTGCGTTTGAGCTGTGCTTGGCAGCAGTATTTAGATTTCTCTGTCTTTATATATGGATGACACCAATGACCATTCGAGAAGGTCCTATTCAGGCCATTTGTGACGGATTGAGGCATCTCAATAACGCTCTATCAACTGCAGGTCATGATCTCCACTAAGATTTCTTTGCATGGTTTAACCATGTGCTCCTCAGTGTGTCGAATATCATTACATTGCTCATCAGCATCTCTAATAGTTGCTAATATAATATTAGTCATGTTGTTGTCGCAGCCATCAAGATCAATCATCTCACATAAGAAGATGCATTCGTGTCTGCAGCGGTTGAAGCTGCGTTGGTATTGTATCTTGACGATGGTACGCGGGGAGGACTTCCACGTCTTGATTTGAAGAGATCGTTGATTTGTAACCTCTTTCTGTCAGAGCGTTGCTAAAGATCGTCGTTTTGTAATCTTTATTTTAGCTCTTTGATATGTGAAAATCTTCAAATTGTAGCCTTCTGGAAGTCGTCAGATTGTAACTTCCATCATCGGTGTTTCATGGGGAATCAGCTATCTATTATTATTTTTAGACAGCCTACAATCACATAACTTCCATACATTATTCTTTTCTAAAGAATCAAGTTCTTCTCTCATGGATTCTAGCCATAAAGCTGATTCATGCGATTTTATCGCATCAAAGAAGGTTAAGGGATCTTGTTCTTCTATATTTGTATCTAGCGAGAAACAGGATGACTCACATGAATACAAATAGTAATCATCCATCCATGAAGATTGTGTTCTTGGCCTTTTGTTGCCTACAATCGGTTGATGAGGTATATTATTTTTCGTATGTATTTCATTATTTTTAGGTTAGGTTCATTCATAATATCAGGGTCATTAGTGGGAATAACATTGTAATAATCATCATCTATTACAGTTAGATGTTTTGTTTCTTCTCGAATTTATTCCTCTTTCTCTAGATTCTCTAGAAATATAGCATCTCTGCTTTTAATGATATTTTTTCTTTATTGTAGAACTTATAACCTTTTGACTTTTCTGAATACCCTATGAATCTACACTTTATTATTTTAAAATCTAACTTATCTCTAAGTTGACATGAAATGAGAACATGAGCTATACATCCCCACTTTCTGAGATGACTTAGATTAGGCTTCCTCCCATTACATAATTCATAAGGTGTAGATACAACTAATTTGGTGGGAATTCTATTTAGAATATAGTTTGTAATTAACAATGCTTCTCCCCAAAAGTTTTTAGAGAGACCAGAATGAGACAACATGCATCTAACTACATTCAACAATGTTCTGTTCTTTCTTTCAGCAACAACATTCTGTTACGGTGTATACGACATTATTGTATACCTTTTAATTCCATGGTGAATACAATAACTTTTAAATTCTTTAGAGTTATAGTCCCCGCCTCTATCAGTTCTCAAATTTTTGATTTTCATTCCAAGTTGGTTTTTAACTTCTGTCTTATATCTCTTAAAGCAGTTAAGAGCTTTTAATTTTCTAGATATAAGATAGATGTGTGCAAACTCATCTATAAAAATAATAAAATATTCTTTATTACTATGAGTTTTGATACTTAGGGGACCATAAATATCCGAGTGTATCAACCCTAAAAGTTCAATGACTCTTTGTCTGCCAATAAAAGGTTTTCTAGTCATCTTACCAGTTAAACAATGTTCATATGGTGGCAATTGAACATTAGATAGTGCAGGAAGCAAGTTCATTCTAATAATTTCTTTTATTTTTAAAATACTAGCATGTCCTAGTCTAGAATGCCACAATTCAGACTCAGAAATATAACATGATAATTAGTTCAAATTCAAAATTTTATTATCAGAATTATTGCAAACTACTGGAAGAATACATAATTCGTGCTCGGGCACATATTTTCCCATAGCATACACTTTATTATTCTTGCCTATAGAAACTCGGTTATTATAGAACCTAACTTTTAGTCCTTTCTTCATTAAGCTGGGAACAGAGATGAGATTGTGTCGAATTCCTGGTGCATAGAACACATCTTTGAGGACAAGATTTACTGTCCCGAAGATCCAATCTATACAAACAAATAACTTCTACATCGAGATATGTATTATTTCCCATATAGATTCTCTGTTCTCCTTTCTTCAGCTTGGTGAATTCTGTGACTTCATTCTTGTCTTTTGCTATATGTCTAGTCGTACCGGAGTGAATCCATCAACCGCTAATATCCGTCATCACAGTATTGCATTCTGTCACACCGACGAATTCTCTTTTGCTAGTACCCCATTGTTCTAGATGCTTATAGCCTCACTTATTCTCCTGTTTTTCACCTTGTGGGCAATTAGGCTTGAAATGCCTAAACTTTCTATAATTGTAGCAGGCTTCGCGGGGTACTTTCTTTCTCTTGAATTGATGTGATTTCAATCCTCACGGTTGTGGTTTACTAGGATCAGGATTTTATAGCTTCCAGCATTATGCCTCTGGCGGACATAATTTAGCTCTTGCTGCACTATACTCACTTCTGGTTCTTTCCTACTAGCTATTAAGTCTTGTTCTATCGTTAGGTACAGAGAAAGACCAGCGACAGATTTAACGGTAGGGTTCATTCTTAATGTGGTGGCAGCCACAGCAAGGGAAGGAGGGAGACTATTAGAAATGGTTGCCACTTGCATTCTTTCTGGGATTTCGGTCCCAGCAGTGGATAAGTCCTTAGCCATGACAATCATCTTATTTATATATTCTACAATATTGTCTCCCTCTTGCATACGACAAGAATTATACTTACACAAAAGGAATTGAATGTTAACTTCAGATGTGGTGTCGTATTTCTCTTTTATAGCATTCCACAAGTCCATGAAAGTCTTATAAGTTTCAAAAACTTTAATTATCTTCCATGAATATGAGCATAAGGTTTTTTTTCTTTTTTGTCTTTTGACTTCTACTGTTCAAACCCTTTCTTTTCTTCAGGTGTTGATTTATCAGTAAGGTTTGGAGCAGTGGTTTCGATTATATCATTAATATTATCATGAATAAGAGCATATCCTATTTTTCTATGTACATATCATAATTACTACCATTAAAATTGTTAATTTTTTCTAGTTCTGATAGAACGCGTTTACTAGCCATTCGATAGAGAATTAAAACTAAATCCAATTTTAAAAAATGTATAAGGTTGGTATATTGACAATTATACTAAAATAGAATAAAATTAGATAAATAAATAAACCTAACTGTTCCGAGTTAATGAAAGAGACTCCAATTTGAGCAAGATTATCACTCAGCGGTGTTGATTGGAATAGCACTTGTCGAAGTTGGTTCTATCTGAATTGTGGAGATGATCTGCTATGTGAAACCAGCTTTGTACGGTGCCCTCCACTTGGATAGGTGAAACAGGCCTTCGCTCGGCCCACACAATATTAATTTATTTAAGTGTGAAAATAGCATACATCACTGGCTAAGCAAGCCCAAATACAAAGGCCCAATAGGTTAGTAAGAGATAAGTTGGATCTAGGCTATGAAAACAACTAGGTTATGAAACAATAGGGTGGATGTAGAGTACTGAACAACGGGCTATGAAACAATGGGGTGGATGTAGAGTACTGAACAACCAGGTCTAATAGGCTATGAATGTATGTAGATGTAGCCGGCTATGAACAAGCTAGGCTAGAGAACAGAGAGTAGGCTAGCTGGATTAAGAGTAGGCTATGAACAAAGAGTAGGCTAGGCCTTGTAGATGTAGGCCTGTGGCTAGGCCATGAACAAAGAGTAGGCTAGCTGGATCAAGAGTAGACTATGAATAAAGATTTATTACAAAGAGTAGGCTAGCTGGTTATGGCTAGGAAAACATAAATGAGTCATTGGTGTAGGTGTCAAAAATTGCCTATAGGGTATCACACATAGCTCAAGTTGAAAGGAAGTCGATAAACATCATCATCAGAGTTACAGAGAATCATCTGATGCTAAAGATCAACTAATGAGCCAAATCAACAATAGAAATCACAATCCGACGACCCCTACAAATTGAGTAAAAATCAACGTCTTAATCAATCAGACAAGATGACCCCTCCGTGTCAACTCAAGAGGCGGTGATAGTCGACTCAAAGTCCGAGAAGAGATCCCTTCGTGTTAACTCGAAAGGTGGTGTCAATCGACACACCTTGAGTCGACTCGATAGTTTCCCATCTCATCAAACAACTCCCACTAAGCTAAAGTGAAGTTTCAACGCTCTTTGTGACACTCTGATAAAAGAGATTACAAGTCAATGAATCTCTTCAACAAAAAAAATACATTACACAAAGTTAGATACACAGAACATGTCTCGAAAGCTATGAAGAAACTCATAGTTTCTGAGATAGTGTTCACTGTCTCGGAAGTTATGGGGAAACTCATAGTTTCCAAGACAGTGTTCACTGTCTCGGAAGCTATGAGACAACTCATATTTTTCGAGACAGTGGTGACTGTCTCGGAAACTAGAGCGAGCTTAGCGACAGCTTTCTCGAGTTTTGTGCGGTCCACGTGGCTTTATAACTGCTGGGGATCATCCATAAACATGGGGAGAGCCGTTACAAGCGAAAATCTTGCCCATAACTGCAGAAATAATGACATTTAAATATGGTGGGAGCGATTACAAAAGGGCTAGAAATAAGCCATGTTTCCGAGACAATGGCGATTGTCTCGAAAATAGGAGTTTGCCGAGGCAGTTTCTTTTCGATTTTAACCTTCAGTTATGGTTCCTATAGGTTATAAATAGCCCCCCATCACCTATATACATGAGGACGAAGGTAGAAAAGGCAGAAAAGGTAGAGACTTAAGCAATTTGGTGATTTTGAGCAAGAGAAAAAGAGTCTTCATTGTTTTCAAGCACTTCTAAGAGCCTTCGGTATTTCCTCGAGATCTAAGCTTTGACTTGATCTTGAGAAGAGTGTTTTATCTTACTTGGCTATGATATCCACTTTTGTCTTTGTTTCTAAAATGAAACATTGACCTTAAACCTTCTTCACGATTCAACTTGGATATATGATTCGGTCGTCCACGGGCTAACACACCCCGACACAGGTAAAGATCCCATGCAAGCAGCGGATGATAAACATCCTCTGTGTGTGTTTCTAGGAGGTTATTTATCTGTAACAAGAGGTCTTATAAAAAGGCTTGTTTTTTTGAATTCATTATATTCGATAAACGATTTGTAATGAGTTCAGCAAATAAAATAATTTTCGACCCAAACAGTTGGCCTACCTCAACAAAGTGTATTTCTTCTTCAAAGAGTAGGTTGGCTCAACAGAGAGTGCTTCTTCTTCAAGAAGTTGGAGAGAGAGCTTCTTCTTTGTTGGGAAATAGCAGCAGGATTTAAAGATGATGAAGAAACTTTGGCTCTGATACCAGTGATCGACTGCAGAGAAGAAGAGAAAGAGTGGCTGATTTCTTTGAGGGGGCTCCGGTAATAGGTAGAGAGTTTGAATTTGATTCTATGTTATTGTGTTTTCTCAAGGAGAACGATCCTCCTTTTATAGGGGCCAAATTCATCATCTCCACCCCCTCATAACCGCCCATGAGAGATTTTCTCTCAACAAACTCATTTTCCATATTTCTCACATTTTTCATAACTTGAGAGCTGTTGATTTGGTCACACGGGACCGAGTCAAGATTACAGAAGAATCCATGACCGGATTAGGAGCAGCGAGCTCGGTGGTGGGGAAGAGGGGGGAAACGGATGGCAGCCGGCCTCACCGAGCTTGACCATCATGTATTGGGAACCCATGGTCGGGGAATTGTTGGTAGATCACCATTGTCTGGGTTGAGAAGAGAAAGGGGGATTGAGGATTTGGGTGTATTTGGAAGGGTATCTGTGAACGCATGGAGCAGTGTGGGGACCACACCAATCACTTCATGCATTTTTTTTAATCACCTCACGTGTTTTTTAATAACGCGTTTTTCCTCCAACACATTTTGATAACGCGTATCGTGCCCACTTACCTGCTATAAAAAGTCACCTAGGGTTTTGTTTCGGGACAGCGAAGGAGGTTTTGGTTTTTGTGGTTGCAGAAGAAAAGCGCGGGCAGCGGCTGTGTTGAGGAGATTTTGAGCAGTCCCTTTTAGGGTTTTGTGCATCCCTTTGAGAGAGATATTTGTGTGAGGGATCTGAGAGTTTGTATGAGGGTTTAAATTAAGTGATTGTAAACCCTATTTGTATTCTCTTCCTCTAATTGTAGATCTCCCCCCCTCCTTGCCCCGTGGACGTAGGCAATTTCCCGAACCACGTAAAATTGATTGTATCGCTATTTGTGTGATTTGTAATAGCTTTTAGGTTCCCTTGACAAGTCAGTCCTAGAACTGATGAGAGGAAGAGCTGATATCTCACTTGGTTGAGATATTTTGCTTAAGATTCCTATTTCTTTTGTGAAACAGGATTTTCTATTGCGACCTGACTCTCTTGTTGTGCTGACGAAGTACTGTCGAAATTTTCGCTGCGAGCAACAAGTGGTATCAGAGCCCAGATTTCAAATCTAAGGTTTTGGAGTTTGGTGGAGGAAGATTCTTGTGTGAAGCTTGGTTCTTGGAGTTCTAGGCTTCAGTGGAGATAGCATTAGGAGTTGCCATTGGAGATTTCACTTTCCTCGTGTGGATAGGAGATCTATTTGGAATCCGATCTAGGGTTCAGTTGGGTGGTTCCTAATTTCTATCAAATTTATTCTTTCTCTACAATTTGGAGTTAGTTTGTAATGGGAGAAGAAGGTGAAAGCAGCAAGTCGATGGCGAGTACAATACAAGTTAGTTTTCAGAACACTAAGATTAGTGTGTTGAAGTATGACGGCAAAATCAACTTTGACTTGTGGATGAGCGATGTGCAGGATGCGCTCAATGCTCAGAATTTGGAAGAGACCATCATGGTCCATGAGAGACCACCTAAATATGATGAGGCGGTATGGGAGAAGATGAATATGAATACTTGTGGGGTGATCAGGTCCAGTTTGGAACAGGAGCTGAAATATGATGTGATTGGGGTGACGTCTGCAATGAAGACGTAGGAAATTCTCAACAATAAGTATCTCACAAAGAGTGTTGAGAATAGGTTGCACTTGCTGTGAAGACTCTTTAGATTTCAGATGTCCAGAGGCACCTCGCTAGTGGCTCATGTGAACAACTACACTAAGTTGTTGTCGAACTTGGCGAATGTTGATGAGAAGATATCGGATGAGTACAATGCTATTATCTTATTAGGCTCCTTACCGAATGAGGAGTATGATACCTTCGTGCTCACTTTGTTGAATGGGAGATCTTCTATTAGCTATAGTGAAGTGACTAACACATTGACCAATTACGATTTGAGAAGGAAGGACAATGAGACTTCCCGTGCTAGCACTTCAGTCGAGGCCTTGTTGACGAGAGGTAGAAGCCCATATCTGAAAGGTGGTAATAGAGGGAGGTCAAAGTCAAGAAGCCGTCACTAATTAGCAAAGAACCAATGTGCATTCTACAAGGAGCAGGAACATTAGAAGAGAGACTGCCCGAAGCTCAAGGAGAAAGAGAATGGCAAGAAAAAGGGCCCAAAGGCCAATGTGGTGAATATTGGAAAAGGCGATAATTCTGATGATTCGTGCTTTTCCCTACTGATTACTCCGGAGGTGAACCATGTGAATGCATCAAATTGGATGTTTGATTCCGGCGCTACTTATCATGTGACCCCTAGGCGAGACTGGTTTGCATCTTTTGAGAAAGTCAACGGGGGTATTGTTATCATGGGAAATGATCAATCCTGTGGCATTTATGGGATAGGTACCATGCGGATTAGGATGCACGATGGAGTAGTCCATAAGTTGAAGGAGGTGAGATTTGTTCCTTAACTGAAGAAAAATCTTATCTCAGTTGGAGCTTTGGAGGCAAATGGATTCAATGTGACTTTCGAAAACGCTGTAGCGAAAGTTACTAAGGGATCATTAGTGGTGATGAAGGAAGTCCACAATCGGAATTTGTATTATCTGAAGGGAAGCACCGAGATTGACCAGGTTGCTTCGGCTATTTCAGAAGCGGACAAATTTGTATTATCTGAAGGGAAGCACCGAGATTGACCAGGTTGCTTCGGCTATTTCAGAAGCGGACATGAGCAGACTTTGGCACTATAGGTTGGGGCACACAGGTGAAAAGTTACTGCAGGTATTGTGCAAGCTGGGGCTATTGAATGGAGCCAAGAGTGAGAAGATTGAGTTCTGTGAGCACTGTGTTCTTGGTAAGAAGACGAAGGTGAAGTTCGGGACTATCATTCATCAGACGATGGGCATCCTGGACTACGTGCACACAGTCGTTTGGGGTCCCACCAAGACTGCATCACTTGGCGGTCGACATTGGTTCGTCACGTTCGTTGATGACTATTCTAGGCGTTGTTGGGTGTACACCATGACGACGAAGAGTGAAGTCCTAGATATATTTGTAGAGTGTAAAAAGAGATTGGAACTGCAGACTGGGAGAAAGATCAAGATGTTGAGATCCAACAACGGTGGTGAGTATACTTCTGACCCCTTTCAGCAGCTATGTCGAGACGAGGGCATAGAGAGACACTTTACAGTTAGTCATACACCGCAGCAAAATAAAATGGCAGAGAGGTTGAATCGGTCTTTACTGGAGAAGATCTGATGCTTATTGTCGCAGAGTAGTTTGGAGAAGATCTTTTGGACTAAGGCACTTACATATATGAGCCACCTCATTAATAGGCTGCCTTCATCTGTGATTGAGAGGAAAACCCCTATGGAGAAGCGGTCGGGAGAGCCAGCACACGATTATGACCAGCTCAAGGTATTTGGGTGCCCTGTATTTTATCATGTGAGAACCGATAAATTAGAACCTCGAGCTAGGAAGGCCATATTTGTAGGATTCAAGCGTGGTGTCAAGGGATACAAGCTTTAGGATCCAGTTGATAAGAAGATTGTGCTGAGTAGGGACGTCGCGTTTGATGAGGCTTCTATCTTGAAGCTTCCCAGCTCTCATCAGGTAGAGAGCGACCCGACGAAAGAGATATCGTAGGTGGTGGAGATCGATGCAGCTCCACATTGTCCAGATGGTATAGTATCCATTAGAGTGCCGACTGAGGTGACGCCAGGCAAGCACGATAATGACACGGGGGATATGAGTACTGATGTGCAGGATCAGGGACCGATGGCTCAGATTCAGGATTCGATTGCGGTTCGGAGACAGAGGAGAAACATACAGATGCCAGCACGGTATACCGACACAGTTGCGTATGCACTTCCGATGGAGAGTATTGATGAGTTTGTGCCTACTACATTTAGAGAGGCTAAACAGAGTTCGGAGGCTGATTCGTGGCAGGTGGCTATGTAGGAGGAGATGGAATCTCTTCATAAGAATGATACATGGGAGCTGGTTGAGCTTCCAAAGGGGTGGAAGGCAATTGGTTGTAAGTGGGTATACACGAAGAAGGAGGGCATTGAGGGCACTCCATTAAGGTTCAAAGCTAGGTTGGTTGCGAAGGGCTATGCATAGGAGGAAGGTATTGACTATAATGAGGTTTTCTCTCCGGTGGTGAAGCATTCTTCGATTCGGATTTTGCTAGCTTTGGTGGCACAATATGGTTTGGAGTTAGATCAGTTAGATGTGAATACGGCATTTCTTCATGGTGATCTTGATGAAGAAATATATATGACTCAGTCATTGGGATTCCGAGCTGTAGGGAAGGATAAATTGGTTTGCAGGTTAAAAAAATCGCTATACGGTTTGAAGCAGTCTCCTCGACAATGGTATAGGCGATTCGATGGTTTTATGATTGGTCATTCGTACACTCGGAGCCAGTTTGATCATTGTGTATATCTTCGCAAGTTAAAAGGAGGTGCGTACATCTATTTGTTACTTTATGTCGATGACATGTTGGTTGCTTCTACTTCTAGGTCGGCTATAGATGAGTTGAAAGTTCAGCTTTCAAATGAGTTTGAGATGAAGGATTTGGGTGAGGCGGAGCGTATTTTAGGGATGGAGATCGGCAGAGACAAGAAGAAGGGCAGAATTTGTTTGACACAAGTGGCTTATTTGAAGAAGGTTCTATAGCGATTCCATATTAGCATGGATACGAAGCCAGTTGGTGTACCTTTGGGAGCCCATTTGAAGCTTTCAGCTGGTCTTTCACCAAAGTCAGTTGAAGATCGAGAGTTGGTGTCGAATACTCTATATTCGAGTGCGGTTGGGAGCTTGGTGTACGTGATGGTATGTACGAGACCAGATTTGTCACAGGCGGTGAGCATGGTTTCGAGATACATGCACGATCCAGAAGTGGGTCATTGGGACGCCGTGAAATGGATTTTGAGGTACATTCGAGGTACACTCAATGTTGGTTTAGTTTATTAGCGGGACACTACATGTGGGAAGATATGCATTGGTTATGTTGATTCGGATTATGTCGGGGATTTGGATAAGCACTGGTCTACTACGGGGTATGTGTTTACTTTGACCTGTGCGCCGGTGTGTTGGAGAAGTACCTTACAGTCGACGGTGGCTTTGTCTACGATGGAGGCAGAGTATATGGCAGTTACGGAGGCTGTGAAGGAGGCTATTTGGCTTCGAGGACTTTTGGAGAAACTTGGTATATCGCAGAGGTCCATCACTATTCATTATGATAGCATGAGTGCTATCTATTTGGCGAAGAATCAGGTTTTTCATGCGCGGACGAAGCACATTGACGTTCGTTATCACTTCGTTCGGGATGTTCTTGAAGATAGCGATGTGGAGATTGTTAAAGTCCACACGAAGGATAATCCGGCGGATATGCTCACTAAGGTGGTTCCGAGCAACAAGTTTGATCATTGTTGAAACTTGTTGCACATTCATGATTGTTGAGGCCGTTGATGGCCATTTGGATGAACTACATGAGGCTTGATTCTTTGGGCAAGAGGATACGTAGGCAGTCTTTACGATGCAGCCGGTTGGATTAGTTGATTTTGATGAGGGGTGAGATTGTTTGGACTCTCGTTCGGGTTCCCGACTTGTTATGGATTAAGTCTGTCATCGTGAATTAACTTCATGGCGTACTGGACACAACAAGTGGGATATTTGGATGCTTTGGTGTCAGCTCAGTTTTAGAAAAACTTCACCGAGGTGGAGAATTGTGAACGCATGGAGCAGTGTAGGGACCACACTAATCACTTCATGCATTTTTTTAATCACCTCACGCGTTTTTTGATAACGCGTTTTTCCTCCCACGCGTTTTGATAACGCGTATCGTGCCCACTTACCTGCTATAAAAAGTCACCTAGGGTTTTGTTTCGGGACAGCGAAGGAGGTTTTGGTTTTTGCGGCTGCAGAAGAAAAGCGCGGGCAGCGGCTGTGTTGAGGAGATTTTGAGCAGTCTCTTTTAGGGTTTTGTGCATCTCTTTGAGAGAGGTATTTGTGTGAGGGATCTGAGAGTTTGTATGAGGGTTTAGATTAAGTGATTGAAAACCCTAGTTGTATTCTCTCCCTCTAATTGTAGATCTCCCCCCTCCTTGCCCCGTGGACATAGGCAATTTGCCGAATCACGTAAAATTGGTTGTATCGTTATTTGTGTGATTTATAATAGCGTTTAGGTTCCCTCGATAGGTCAGTCCTAGAACTGATGAGAGGAAGAGCTGATATCTCACTTGGTTGAGATATTTTGCTTAAGGTTCCTGTTTCCTTTGTGAAACGGGATTTCCTATTGCGACCTGACTCTCTTATTGTGCTGCCGAAGTGCTGCCGAAATTTCCGCTGCGCGCAACAGTATCTATTAAAAAAGGGCGGGTCTTGCATTTGTTTGGAGAAAGAGATATCAAAGATGTTTTATTTTAGGAGGAGGGTTTAAATATTCTTGGATTTTAAAATTGCTTATTTGATACACTATGTTCGGGATGATGGTTCTTATTTTACTCTACTGATACTCTGGCGGGTGAGATGTGCGCATACATAATAAATTAGTGCGTAAAAATTAATAATAGAATGATACGAATATATTTTTTAGAAAATTACTACAAAAGTGATATAAAATCTTTTACTAAGGTATACATTAAAGCAAAACTAAAAAGCT
Source organism: Asparagus officinalis (assembly GCF_001876935.1). Taxonomy (NCBI): domain Eukaryota; kingdom Viridiplantae; phylum Streptophyta; class Magnoliopsida; order Asparagales; family Asparagaceae; genus Asparagus; species Asparagus officinalis. The sequence continues at coordinate 29,419,243 of NC_033798.1, forward strand.
AAAAAAACTCACCACAGGATGCCATCTAGGGGTGTGCACGGTTCGGTCCAAACCGAAAAAACTAACCGAACCGACCGAAAATTAGCGGTTCGGTTCGGTTTTAGTTCTAAATCAGTTCGGGTCGGGTTGAAAAATTTTCAACCCGAACCGACCAAACCGACCGCCCATAACCCATACCCACTTTCTATTACCCGACCCGTGTTCTTCACTTGCTATAAAATCCCAAACTCCACCAGCCCTAAACCTAACTCTCCTCTTCTCCAACCTCAGATCCAGTCGCCGCCGCCTCCAACCTCGGCTCCGACCATCCTTGTCCAAGATCCGGCGATCTCCAGCCATACCCATCCAGCCCTATAGCTAGATACATGATAATCATATTTTATTACAATTTTATATCCTCATTATTTATTTTTTATGAATAAATATACCACTAATAATTGTTTTTATCTTTAATTACAGGTTAATGAAGAATAAATTTCAAAAAATCTCATCTCTCATCAAAAGCCCTTGATTTAATGAAGAAATGAAGCAAAAGAGAAATCAAGAAGCCCATTGGAAAATCAAATTGCTAATTTATCCAAAACCCCAAAGCAAAAGAATCAAGCCATGAATTAATGAAGCCCAAAACGCCAAAGCCCATGAAGCAAAGCCTTACCTCTTGTATACATTATGAACAATCCAAAAATCAAGCCAGAAGCCCATGAAGCAAAAGCCCAGAACCATAATAATGAAGCATGAATCATGAAGAAATGAAGCAAAGCTCAAAGGGAAATCAAGAAGCCCAATGGAAAATCAACAAGCAAAAGGCCCAAGAATCCAAGCCCAAAAGCTCAAAGGCTAAAAATGATTCCTTAGGGTTTAAGTCTTCATCCAAGTGCTCTTATTCATTGTTGTTTACTATAAATAGGGGTAGAGAGTGAGGGGTTACAGGTGTGAAAATTTTTGTAACTCCATTTGGAGAGGAGGGCCACTCTTAATTGAGAAGGCCTTCCAAATTTATAACTTTTATTACAATTAATAAAATAATTTTTTCACCACTTTAAATTGTTCTTCTCTTTGTTGGATGATGAAGATAGAGATGGAGATTAATTTAGAGGTTTGTTTTCTCTTTTATTTCTCTTTTATTGCTTATTAGTTTAGATTTATTTCTATGATTGTAGTTAGATTTTATTTTCTTGTTAAATAGCCAAGAGGCTAGAACCCTCTTGCCTTAGATTTATTTCATGCTTATAGGGTAGATTTATTTTCTTGCATTTAATTCTGGCAATTTTATTTTGTAGTTTAGATTTTACAATTTATTTTGTAGTTAGATTTTAATTTCTTATACTATTCACCTTGAGGCTAGAACCCTCTTGGGTTTAGTTTTTCTTTTTGTTTATTTTTATTTTGTTTGATTCACCTTTAGGCTAGAACCCTCTAGGGAATCACCCTTTTCTAAGAAGTGGGTTCAATTGTAGATTACCCATATCTATAATTGAATCCACCATCTTTAATTTCTTGCATTTTCTTTTATTCTTGAATTTTATTTTTTCTTGATTTTATTCATCTTTTTTTTTCTCCTTGTGAAAATCATTCATTCTTTGTCACATCTACTCTCACTTACATTTTGTGCCGATTTACACACTATCACTTTCACTCTCATTATCTCTCCACAATCACACTTATTCTTCACACCTATTTGTCACACACACAACATAAGAACCGATTTATATTTTCTCCTACAAAACACCTTTCTCGTGGAATCGATAACTTTTTATACTATAACTTGACACGATTGTGCACTTGCAATAATTTTTGGTACATGTTTATACCGCATCAAGTTTTTGGCGCCGTTGCCGGGTGTAGGCATATAAAATTGCTTATAGGTCCCTCAGCATAGCTCGGCACAAACCGACAAACCAACGAGGCGACGAGGTTGATGAACCGCACGCAAGCAACGGGATACATCCATTCGAGCGTGGAATCAAGCCAACAGTTCGGGGAATCAACGAGTCATTCAAATAAGAGCGGACTCGGATCAAGATCGGTTTCGGACTCGAACTCAGAAGTGGATTTACTGCCAAATCAGGAATCCGACTTACTGCCAAATCAGATCAACGAATCAGAATCTAAGTCAACCGAATCACGGACAGAACCGAGAAACGGATACAGCGCAAAACGACGGAAAAAACAGCAGACCCAGAGGGGCTCGGCCAAAACCGAGCCGCCTCAAGGTGGCTCGGCCAAAGCCGAGCCACCCTGAGGTGGCTCGGTGGCCGAGCCACCCAAATAAGAGCGGACTCGGATCAAGATCGGTTTCGGACTCGAACTCAGAAGTGGATTTACTGCCAAATCAGGAATCTGATTTACTGCCAAATCAGATCAACGAATCAGAATCTAAGTCAACCGAATCACGGACAGAACCGAGAAACGGATACAGCGCAAAACGACGGAAAAAACAGCAGACCCAGATGAAGACTTGAAGACTTGGACATCCAGATCTGATCCTCGGTGAGCATCCACGTCACAAAAGGCAGGAGTTCGAGAGAGGGGAAGAACAGATCTGAGATCTACACGAGATCACGCTCCGGATCTAAGCTTGGTCTTAGATCCCGAGATCCGAGCGATTATTTCCTTAGTGAACTAATCCCTCCCGGCTATTATTCCCTTCGTGGAATAATATCCGTCAAATCGTGTAGATCCGACCGGATCTAGATCGCGCGGTGGTCCACGGATTAACCCCGGCGTTGGCAAAGAACCCACAAAAGCGAGCGACCGCAAAACAGGAGCTCACGATTTGTTCACAAGGAGAAAGTTATAATTTTCTTTTATTTTCTTTGATTTCGTTTTAACCGGATCTAAAACAGACCGGATCTTTTGTAACCACAAAAAGTTGTTATTTTGAGATCACAATGACATCAATGAAGAAAACGATTTTCCCCACGAACAATCTGGCGACCACAGTGGGAGCCAACGGTCTCGCTGCCGAGACCGTCACGTCAGAGCCGCGGATTCCGCGAACAATCTGGCGACCACAGTGGGAGCCGACGATCTCGCCAACGAGATCGATGCGTCGCAGCCGCGGATTGCAATCCCGGTCGTGGAGGAGGTCGAGTACGAGTTCGACCAAGCCAAGTTCGAGGAGTACGTGTCCTCGTCCGGCTCTATCTCCCCCCGCAAGTCCAAGAAGTTCTCCTCCGGGAGAAAAGCTCGTTGGTTTGAAGCTGCTCGGGAAGCCCACGAAGCTCTCAACCCAACTGACGCCGAAGTTGCGTCAAATGAAGTTCCACCGACCTCCAATCAGGTCAACCCAACTCCCGCCAACGCCTCTACTGTTCAGGGCGTTGTGACTCTCTCAAAGAGAGCCCGCCAGAGGCGTCGTCAACGCCTTGCGCGGCAATTCGCTAAGGCGATGGAGTCTACGGACGGATTCCGCTACCACGCGGAGTTGAAGAACAGAAGAGGCAAACAGCCTCAACCACCAATGAACGGTGACTCTTCCAAGCCGCCAAAGAATGAATGGGTCCGCGTCAAACGGAACCGTTCGATGCTCGAGGAGCGTATTCGCAAGCGCCGCGCGATGTCAGCGCAGGCACGGGCTCAAGCTCAGGAAGCCCGTAGAAAGCTGCAAAAGGAGGTGGAGAAGAAGCCACCACCAACACGCCAAGTCTGGAAGCCTAAGTCTGAAGTGGCGACTCAGGCCAAAAAGCAACCAGTGCAGCCTTCTAAGGAAGGTCAAACTCCGGCGAGTCAACCAAAGTCGCCGTTAATCCCAATAACTTCTCCGGGAGATCATGCAGAGTCATCCCGCAAGAAGAAATCAATTTTGGAGCGCCTCGGTCCAGTTCCTGACGTGAGAGGCAAAGCTCCAATTCACGAGCGTTTGGGCCCGATGAAGAAGCCCAGAACGACTCAATACGCTGGGGGTCGCCATCACCTCCAACATGACAAAGAGCTCAAGGCAGCTGCGCGCACCAATTTGCGCATCGAAGTCCAAGAGCACGCTAAGAACTCACGCCCACAAAGGTACGGGTAACCTTTGAAAGCCCAAAGAAGGCAAGTCACCCTCAGATGGAAACATTATCATCTGATAGTGATAGTGTTATACCTGAGAAGTCGTGCCCGCACACGATAGGTTACTCCGACTGTCAAGATGACGAGTTGTACTATCGTGCTGGGGGTACGAATAAAACCAGGAAGAGGAGTCCCCGAGAACAGGAAACTCGATGCCCCTGTTCCAAACTCATTCGGGCGGTATTGTCTGAATGCAACTGCATCAAGGCGGTCCCCGAAAGAGTTTCTGAAAGACTCAGGGCTGAAACGCCAAAACCAAGGCCTAGGCGTTTCCAACGAAGAAGAAGGGTGATTGAAGACGGAGAATTTCCGAGGGTCACCACCAACATGACCAGCAAGGGGACATCGGCCCGGGATGATTTCGAGTCGATTCTGAGAGCCTCCCGACCTAGAACCCGTCTGCAGTCCGGAACCATCGAGCGAGCAACTTATGGTAGGATTCGGACAAGACGCCCTTCAGAAGATGAAGAATCTGATGCCGGCTCCGCGGTTGCATCAGATAATACGGTATCCAGCGAGGGACAACCCCGCGAGGCACTTATGATAAGTGCGGAGCAAATTGCCAAGATGCTTGAAGACGCCTTAGCTAAGCAGCAGGAAACCTTCAGGTTCGAAATGCAGATGGCCATGCAAAACATGAGAGAAATACATGACCAACAAATCCAGGCATTGACGAACCAGCAAGGCGAGCCAAGTCATCGTAACCAGGTTAATCTGGAAGATGAGTCAATGCAGGGGGTGGTAATGAGAATGCTAGTGAAAACACAGATGAAAGCCTGAAAATTAAAAACCTCGAGAGCAAAATCAATACATTGATTTCCGCTCAAGAGACGAAGAAAACAGGCATTCCTTGCCCATACCCAAGAGAGTGGGAATCAATCCCATATCCGGCGAAGTTCAACCTAATTAACTTCACGCCGTTTAATGGGATGGGTTCACCTACCCAGCATTTGATTTACTTCAAATCGCATTTGGGGGTGATCTCTGGTAATGAGCCTCTGATGGTGCGGTCATTCGTCGGCACTCTTCGCGGAGCCGCCTTCGATTGGTATCGCCGCCTCAAGCCAGGAAGCATAAACAGCTGGGACGACATGGAGACTAAGTTCCTTACAAATTTCTTCGACGACGACACCGAGATCTCTATCGGATCGCTGCTCGATGAGAAGCAAAAAGACGGGGAGTTAGTCGACACCTTCGTCAAAAGATTCCGGAACAAGGCGATGAATTGCCGGGACCCGATCACCGAGGAATTCATTCTCCAGACTTGCCACAACA
>NC_033798.1:29426605-29436455 GCF_001876935.1 Asparagus officinalis
ATCCCGATTTATATATGCCGCTTCGATCGTCCTATATAGCAAAGGAACGCCTCCAGCATTCTTTCGGAACAACCATGATCATCCCGAACAAGATAGGAGGTGCAAAAGAAGTAATTTATGGTAAAGGAAAAAGCTCTCCGTTACCAGATCATTTCCTAAGTGAAGATGAAGATGATGACAAACCTGGTCGGCATTTATCTAAGTATAGTCCGGAAGCGCGCAAGCTCATGGAAAAGCAGGGGTACGATTTCACACTCGGAGAAGGTTTATACTTCGATCGAGGTCCTCGTAATCCAGCCAAAGTGGTATATGTACCAAAAGGGAAACCCGAGGATTATTATAAATACGGGCGAGGTTTAGGCTATGTTTCCTCGGCCGATATGTGGTTGGCAAATTATCGATCAAATTGCTAACAAAACTAAGAAAGGATACTCTTCTGATTCTTCAGCTGAGGATTCCGACACAAGTTTAGGGGAGGCATTCAAATCCCTAATGGCAAATATGGTTACAGCTGATCCGTCTACAATGGAGGACGATGATCAAATGCCAACATGGGAAGACCCGTGGGTTCATCATCTGAATATGCAGTATGGTGACAGGTTCGAACAGAGAGAACCCCCCACTGAGGATAAAATAGTCCAAGTTAACATGGGCGACGAGGCCAACCCAAAGCCGATATTCATCAGCGATAGTCTTCCCTCAAATGAGAAGGAGGAGTTAATTGCTCTCATCAGGGAGTATATTGACGTCTTTGCTTGGAACTACGAGGATATGCCAGGGCTCGACCCCAATGTGGCAATGCACCGCCTCGATATCAAGCCGGATGCCAAACCTGTCAAGCAACAGCAAAGACGGTTTCGTCCGCAGATAATGGAAGCCATCGAGGCAGAAGTTAAGAAATTAATTGAATCGAGAGGAGCAACATCCAGATTGGCTAGCCAATATCGTTCCAATCATGAAGAAGAACGGTAAAATCAGGATTTGCATCGACTTCAGAGACCTGAATACGGCATGTCCAAAAGACGATTTTCCTCTCCCAATCACGGATGTTATTATTGACAATACATGCGGATTTGAGAGAATGTCTTTCATGGATGGGTTTTCAGGATATAACCAAATCAAGATGCACCCAGATAACGAGAAGCATACAGCGTTCAGAACGCCCCTTGGTGTATTCTGCTACACAGTGATGCCGCCCCTCGGTGTCTTTTGCTACACGGTGATGCCATTCGGTCTAAAGAATGCAGGCGCCACATACCAACGAGCAATGACTAAGATTTTCCAAGAACATCTCAGGAAAACAGTCGAGTGCTACGTTGACGATTTGGTTGTAAAGAGCCGCAACAAAGAGGATCACATTAAGGACCTGAAGACGATGTTCGATCTCATGAGGAGTCATCAATTGAAGATGAACCCCACTAAATCCTTCCTCGGAATGTCCAGCAGAAAATTCCTTGGATTCGTCGTCACCACTAAAGGTATACATATCGATCCCGATAAGGTGAAAGCGATACATGAACTGCAACCTCCTAGAAATCTAAGAGAGCTCAGAGGATTGCAAGGGCGTTTAGCTTACATCCGGCGGTTCATCTCAAATCTCTCTGGGAAGTGCCAACCGTTCTCTAAGATGAACAAGAAAGGAGTATCGTTTATTCTGCCAAAAAGCGTTCGAAGATATCAAAACATATCTGGCGAACCCTCCTGTTCTCGTTGCACCGAAATCTGGTAAACCGTTTTTGATTTATCTCAAAGCGATGAACCACTCGATAAGTGCCTTACTAGCACAAGACGATGATAACGGTCACGAACAGGCAGTTTATTACCTAAGTCGGACCTTGGTAGGCGCAGAGTCTCGATATCCGATGATAGAGAAAGAATGCCTCGCATTGGTGTTCGCAATGCAAAAGATGCGGCATTACTTAGTTGGACAGACGATCTATGTTATCTCCAACGTTCGTGTCCCAATACGATTTGCACTTCAAACAACAGAAGTCGATCAAAGGACAAGCGATTTGTGATCTTTTGGCGGCAAACCCGACCACAGATACGGCAGAAGTATATGATGACTTGCCGGATGAAACCCATGAGGTTAACACCACGTCGCACCAACAAGTATGGCAATTATACTTCGATGGTGCTTCAAGGGCAGTTAATAAGGTAATAACCCCGGGAGGTTCTACTGTTTCCTCTGGGGTCGGAGTTGTCTTAATCTCCCCGGGAAAAGCAAACCCGACCACAGATACGGCAGAAGTGTATGATGACTTGCCGGATGAGACCCACGAGGTTAACACCACATCACACCAACAAGTATGGCAACTATACTTCGATGGTGCCTCAAGGGCAGTTAATAAGATAATAGTTGCCGAATACAACGCGCTTCTCATTGGACTCAGTTTCGCCAAAGAGCTGGGGGTCGAATATCTCGAAGCTTTTGGAGATTCGCAATTGATAGTCAACCAAGTTCGCGGTGAGTATGAAGTCAGGAATCCAGACTTGATCCCATACCACCAGGAAGCCATCAAAATGGCAGAATCTTTCGAAGAATTCTTCATCGAATATATCCCTCGTCTCCAGAACGCTTATGCAGACGCACTGGCGGCACTAGCAGTATCACTGGCACAGCCTCCCGAAGCTGAGCTGTTAGTCACAGTACGGACGCATCAACTCTGCGTACCCATATACAGTATGGAGATTGAAGAAGAAGAGGATAGAAACGTGAACGCCAAAGAGGTGAATTCAACTCAAATTGGGTCTGAGTCCCGAGATTGGCGTTTTCCTATCATCGACTACGTCCAATATGGTATCTTGCCAGAGGATGTAAAAGAAAAGGAATCAATCCGCCGAAGAGCTCCAAGATTCTTCTATAATACCGAGACCCATACGTTATACCGTAGAGGGTACGACGGTCTTTTACTCCGATGCCTTTCGAACAGAGAAGCAAAGGAAGTTCTTAAGGAAGCACACGAAGGAGAATGTGGTGCGCATCAGCCCGGTCCTAAACTGTATGATCGCATCAGGAGGATGGGATATTTCTGGCCAACGATGGTTCGTGACGCAATCGAATACGCACGAGAATGCCACGCTTGCCAGATACATGCGAATTATATGCATCAACCGCCAGAGCAGTTGCACACGTCAACCACGTCTTGGCCGTTCGAGACTTGGGGCATGGACATAGTCGGTCCTATTTTTCCCCCTTCAGTCAAAGGTGATCGGTTCATCCTCGCGATCACAGATTATTTCTCAAAGTGGGCTGAAGCGATTCCGCTTAGAGAAGTGAAGACGAACAACGTCATCAATTTCATCAAGCATCATGTCATTTACCGACACGGCGTGCCAAGAAGGATCATTCATGACAACGGTCCACAGTTCATAAGCAATGCCTTCGTCAGATTCTGCGACAAGTTCAAAATCGAAGATGTTTCGTCGACAGCTTACTACCCCGCCGCGAATGGATTAGCGGAGGCGTTTAACAAGACGATCATCAAGATCTTGTCAAAGCTCGTGAAGACCAATAAACGAGACTGGGACGATAAACTCGGTGAAGCACTCTGGGCTTATCGCACCACCATACGCACGCCTACGGGAGCTACCCCGTATTCGCTGGTATACGGATGTGAAGCTGTGCTACCGCTGGAAATTCAGATTCCGTCCCTTCGGATCGCCCTCGCAACGGAGATGACGACGGAGGAACAACATCAGAAGCGTCTCGAAGAGCTCGAGAGGCTGGATGAAAAGCGTTTGGAGGCTCAACAACACATCGAGTTTTACCAAGCCAGGATGTCAAGGGCTTTTAACAAAAGAGTCCGACAGAGAAGCTTCAAGGAAGGAGATCTGGTCCTCGCTGCTCGCCGACCAATAATTCTCACCTCCAAGAAGAAAGGTAAATTCGAACCCAAATGGGAAGGACCGTTTGTAATAGACACAGTCTATTCAAACGGCGCATATCGCCTGATTACTCAAGAGGGCGCCAGGCAATTAATGCCAATAAATGGGAAGTTCCTGAAAAAGTACTATCCCTAGTACATTCAGGATAACTCATTTACCGGGAAGTTCCTCGAAGAATATTACACTTAATATTCTAGAGGATAACCCAAAATCATTGTCACCACCAAAATCCCTCACTGATCAATTTCAATTGACAGTGAGTCCACCAAAAATGTTTTTCTGGCCCTCTTGATTCTTTCCATGAACAAGAGGTCCACTTTCAGTTCGGAGTCCCTTTTCGATAAACGAAAGAACTCCTTCCCTTTTTCTCTTTGGTTAAACCTTGTTCATGGTTATAACCGGAGTTGAAAATACCACTTCGATAAACGAAGGACCCATTTTCAGTTTAGATAACTCATCCTATAAAAGGCAAGTTTATCTAAATTTTCCAGATTCTCGGAGTGGACACCCCACTTCTAGTTTCTTCTTCGCTGGAAATAGAATATAAAATTCTTCCTTTCCAGAATCAGGGAATAGAATATAAAATTCTTCCTTCCTTGTCTGTTGGGTTCGCCTTCACCCTAAAAGAAGACCGGGAAATAGAATATAAAATTCTTCCTTTCCCGCACCAACCTTTTCTAAGAATCTATCAATCTAGGATTCATCCTAGGAAGTTTATCCCGAATCCTAAGCAGGGATAAGTCTGCGCCTAACACGCGCTGCCGGTTTAGTCTTTTTCCGCACAAAAAGACACCAGAGTCTGATTCTGGGGTATTTTATCCTGAAACCTAAGCAAGGATAAGTCTGCGCTTAACCTGCGCTGCCGGTTAGTTCTTAACCGTTAAAAAGAACACCCGTCCACATATTCAACATTGTGGCAGGTCGTCATTAATAACACCAAAATCCATGCCTTACACGCATGGGGAATGTCATCCTGAATCCTAAGAAGGGATATGCCGACGCCTAACACGCGTCGCCGGTTTAGTCTTTCGCCGTAGAAAAAGACACCAGAAGACCAGTCTGGGGTATTTTATCCCGAAACCTAAGTAGGGATAAAGTCAACACCTAACACGTGTTGCCGGGTAGCCTATTCCCGTAACAATGGCGAAGTCTATGTATTCGACATCATAGCACGAAGTCTAAGAGAATTCATTCTCTTAGCACAACGTTACATGCGAACGGAGTTAGACAATCCGCATGCTAGCCCGACTCAAACGGTAGTCGGTAAAGGCTAATCAAACCCGTTGAAGGCTGGGGGTTAGCCAAAAATCCTAAAGTCAACACCTAACACGTGTCGCCGGGTAGCCTATTCCCGTAACAATGGCGAAGTCTATGTATTCGACATCATAGCACGAAGTCTAAGGGAGTTCATTCCCTTAGCACAACGTTACATGCGGAACGGATTCCGACAATCCGCATGCTAGCCCGACTCAAACGGTAGTCGGTAAAGGCTAATCAAACCCGTTGAAGGCTGGGGGTTAGCCAAAAATCCTAAAGTCAACACCTAACACGTGTCGCCGGGTAGCCTATTCCCGTAACAATGGCGAAGTCTATGTATTCGACATCATAGCACGAAGTCTAAGGGAGTTCATTCCCTTAGCACAACGTTACATGCGGAACGGATTCCGACAATCCGCATGCTAGCCCGACTCAAACGGTAGTCGGTAAAGGCTAATCAAACCCGTTGAAGGCTGGGGGTTAGCCAAAAAATCCTAAAGTCAACACCTAACACGTGTCGCCGGGTAGCCTATTCCCGTAACAATGGCGAAGTCTATGTATTCGACATCATAGCACGAAGTCTAAGGGAGTTCATTCCCTTAGCACAACGTTACATGCGGAACGGATTCCGATAATCCGCATGCTAGCCCGACTCAAACGGTAGTCGGTAAAGGCTAATCAAACCCGTTGAAGGCTGGGGGTTTGCCAAAAATCCTATGAGTATTATGGTCAATCATTTCAAACGTGATGAGGAATCATAATAAAGATAAAGATAAAAACCAATTCCACTAAAGAGAATCAAATGTCAAGGTTTTCAGCAAATAAAATCATACATCAAGCCCATGGCTAAGAATCTGCTGACTGAATTCAGATAACTTCTCGTCATAAGAGCGTCTAAGCTCCTCCTGCAACTCAGCTCTAACAGACTCTTCGTTCGCAGCTAAAGTCCTCACAGCATCCTCCTCTGTCTCAGCCAGTCTCTGCTTCAAGGACTTCAGCTCATCAGATAAAGCAGCATTTGCTTGCTGATTCTGCATCTTTGTGTCTTCCTTCTCACGGAGTTCTCGTCGGAGCTGATCTATCTGAGAATCAAGCTCCTCGAGGAAAGAAGATCTAGTGGCGAAATCAGCCTCAACTCGATCTATGCGGTCCCGCTGCACCTGAATCTCGAGCTCAGCAACCATCCGAGTACTGCGCCATGTCTGTAAGCGAGCATCCAACTCGGCAGCAACGAATGAAGAGGCACCTGTATCCCGGAGCTCATGAAACATCTGAAGCTCACGCTCTAAGCGATCAAGGTCATCAACCATAGCCGTCGCTAGATCCGGACATCCTATGTCCCTAATCAAGTTTATCTTGGAATCGAGGTAGGGCTTAAATTGGCGAAGAGAAAGTCCGTCGTGGAGGAGTTTGCCAATTATAACAGTCAGGGAGGAGAAATAAGAGCGGACTTCTACGCTGATGATGATCTTCCCTTTATGGTAACGAATCCGATACTGAACCATCGGCCCAGGGCACAGACAGCGGAGAAGAAGCTGATTCTGAAGCCGGATTCGATTACAATGGTGGGTTCCCAAGGCACAGACAGCGGAGAAGAAGCTGATTCTGAAGCCGGATTCGATTACGATGGTGGTTTTGTTTTCAATGACATTGTACCCTTTGTAATCAATCTGGACGATGAACAATCGTCAGATGGCCGTTAACCTTGATGATGATCAAACGTCAGAGGGCAGTTGTAATTGGCAACTTGCCACTAATGAAATAAATAATGATTTAGAGTACTCCCTGTCTCTTGATGATGTGATAACAGAATTGTATGATAATCCTGACTTGTATATGCCGCTTCGGTCGTCCTATGTAACAAAGGAACGCCTCCAGCATTCTTTCGGAACAACCATGATCATCCCGAACAAGATAGGAGGTGCAAAAGAAGTAATTTATGGTAAAGGAAAAAGCTCTCCGTTACCAGATCATTTCCTAAGTGAAGATGAGGATGATGACAAACCTGGTCGGCATCTATCCAAGTATAGTCCAGAAGCGCGCAAGCTCATGGAAAAGCAGGGGTACGATTTCACACTCGGAGAAGGTTTATACTTCGATCGAGGTCCTCGTACTCCAGCCAAAGCAGCATATGTACCAAAAGGGAAACCCGATGATTATTATAAATACGGACGAGGGTTAGGGTATGAATCATTGCTAACAAAACTAAGAACGGATACTCTTCTGATTCTTCCGACACAAGTTTAGGGGAGGTATTCAAAGCCCTAATGGTAAACATGGCTACAGCTGATCCGTCTACAATGGAGGACGAGGATCAGATGCCAACATAGGAAGACCCATGGGTTCATCATCTGAATATGCAGTATGGTGACAGGTTCAAACAGAGAGAACCCCCCACTGAGGATAAAATAGTCCAAGTTAACATGGGCGACGAGGCCAACCCAAAGCCGATATTCATCAGCGATAGTCTTCCCTCAAATGAGAAGGAGGAGTTAATTGCTCTCATCAGGGAGTATATTGACGTCTTCGCTTGGAACTACGAGGATATGCCAGGGCTCGACCCCAATGTGGCAATGCACCGCCTCGATATCAAGCCGGATGCCAAACCTGTCAAGCAACAGCAAAGACGGTTTCGTCCGCAGATTATGGAAGCCATTGAAGCAGACATGGAAGGACTTGAAGGTCCGAGGAGAGCAAGCCGAGCGATTCCTCAAGAGGAAGAAAGCGGAACGAGGCCAACAGGCGACGAATGCTCCAAAGCAGAATTTCGTCCCGCGGGGGAAAGGTAAAGCACATGCTAATGCAGTTGATGCTAATCAAACTTTCCAATTGCAACCTCAGCAACAGCCGCAGCAACAAGCACCACAACAATCTCGAGGGCAATGGCAACAACGGCCTCAGAAGCAAAAATCTGCGGAGCCGAGGTTTCCTAAAGTGTACTCCTTCAAGGATGACGAAGTTCCCGGCATCTTCAAATACCTGCTGGAGAACAACAAGATCCAGCTGCCGGCGATCGTGGATCAAGAAGGAGCAAACAAAGTGACGGATCCGAAGTATTGCGCATACCATAGAGCGGTCCATCACCCAACCAAGTCGTGCTACCACCTCAAGGACAAGATCCAGGCGCTAATTGATGTAGGCGTCATAACCCCGAAGCCGTCCAAGAATATTAGAGCAAACGCAGTGTCAATCAGCTTTGGATCGGTACCCGCAGCATGGTTCAAACCAGAGCGCATCACCAAAGTAGGGATGAAGACAGTGAACGATGAACCACATGGACAGCGCCAAAAGGGACTTGTGCTACACACAGCACCAAACGGCGAAATCCTATGGGTTCATCCTGATCTAATTGAAGACGAACAATGGACGACTTCCTCGAGAAGAAAAGGCAAAGGCAAGTCCTGCAATGCTACATCTGCAATCTTCGAAGAGGATGGCGACGAAGCTTCTACCTTCCCGCTCTCCGAAGAAGAACAGGAAACTTTCGCCACTAGAAGCGGAAATGAATATCACTACAATTATCCGCCACCTAGTGAGCAGGGGGTGAACAAACGGGGACCAGCCAAAACTCTCACAGAGATGGGGGTGATTACGAGTCCCACACCGGGTAAAGAAGCTCTACGACAGCCGGTGGATAAACCAAAAGAGAAGAATCCCCAGGAGGTGCAAAATCCGAAGCAGTCTTGTTTCAGCCGCCCGATTGGAAGAGACAAACCGAAAAGCTCGAACGCTCCGTGCAGCTTCGATATTATGGCGCAACTAGCCAACATTCCAGCACGGATAACGCTGTATGAGTTGCTGCGGTTATCCAAGGAAACCAGGGAGGCCCTGCAAGAAGCTTTGGCCAATTCCGAGGTGTTTCTGACTCAAGTCAAGCCGGTGCCTGAAAATCCAGAACCGCTGAGTCAGCAAAGCAATATAGCGATTAAGAACCTTCCCTGCATTACTTTCACCAAAGAAGATATGCAGACGAAGAATTCGAACCACGATCGACCGCTATATTTCATCGGGTACATTGGCTCCAGCAAAGTCAACCGAATCCAAGTGGATCCGGGTTCTGCTGTGAGTATTATGCCGCTTCGATTGATGCATTTCCTCGGCATCCCAGTAAGCAAGTTGGCGTCCACAGGCACTGTTATCTATGGATTCAACACTAGAGGGTCAAGACCCTTGGGTAAGATCCGGGTAAAATGTCAAATGGGAGATTTGAAGACAGAAGTCACATGTTATGTGATCGATGCCGAGACTTCGTACAACTTACTATTGGGTCGACCTTGGATCCATAGTAATGTTATAATTCCCTCTACTCTCCATCAGTGTTTGAAGTATGTCGACACTGACAATGAGGTTAGGCAACCATTTAAAGGGTATGAGAATTATTTCACTGATTCTCTCCTTTATGGTCACGAATCCGATACTGAACCATCGGCCCAAGGCACAGACAGCGGAGAAGAAGCTGATTCTGAAGCCGGATTCGATTACGATGGTGGTTTTGTTTTCAATGACATTGTACCCTTTGTAATCAATCTGGACGATGAACAATCGTCAGATGGAGGTTGTAACTGGCAACTTGCCGCTATTGAAATAAAAGATGATTTAGAGTACTCCTTGTCTCTTGATGATGTGGTAAAAGAGCTGTATAATAATCCTGATTTGTATATGCCGCTTCGGTCGTCCTATGTAACAAAGGAACGCCTCCAGCATT
>NC_033798.1:29437455-29454524 GCF_001876935.1 Asparagus officinalis
AACCCAACAAGTGATTTTAAGTGAGAGAAATCGAGTGTTATGGCCAGCGTGCGAAATGCCCAGCAGCAGACATTATTGTGCTGCGCGGTCGACCGACGCGGTCAACCGCACAGCGATCAGAGAGCTTCTAGGTTTTGTTTTCTTTGCGGTTTTGTTTCGGGTCTTTTGGGTTTCGGGTCGGGTTAGGGAGTTAGTATTTATACCAACTCAATCCAGGAGAGCCTCTCTTGACCTCAGGCTCAAAAACCCTAGCCCCCATCTCTCAAATCTCAAACCCTAGTTGGATTTGGCACTTAGGAGGAGATCTGGAGGATTTTTCAGCGGGATTTTGGATTGGCAGCGTAGAGAATCAACCTCCTGCAGATCTAGGGCTTTCGTCAACACCCAAGGCGAGTATCATCTCGCCCAATCCCTCACCCCTGTTTTATATGATTTTCTTTTGGATTTTCATGAGTTTTGATGAGCCAAAAACGTACTTTTTTTATAAAGATGGATTCTTTATAATATGGATTCCAAGTCTCAAACGTTTCAGTTTATAAAATCTCACAAATGTTCCGTTTATTTAAGATCTAGATCTGAAAATTTCCTAAACAAGAGTTATATCATTTTTACAGTCATTAAGAACGTTTTGGGTTTGTTCTTATGGATTTAAAACAATGAAAAGGTAGTTTTCAGACTTTGGATTCGTTGTTTATCTTTAGCATTTTTCTTTTGAATAGTTAAAACCCTTGTTAGCGTAGAATAACAAATTTTTGTTCCAAGTTTTGAGCTGACAGAAACCCAGATTTGGGTTTCTGTCCGCTTGGCGGTCGACCGGAGCGGTCGACCACTGAGCTCGTGTTAAGGCTTCGGTCGACCGCGAATTATTTCGGTCGACCGCGACGTTCTTTCGGTCGACCGCAAATTATTTCGGTCGACCGCGACGTTCTTCCGGTCGACCGCCAGTCGCACATCAGAGTGCGGTCGACCGGTGCGGTCGACCGCCGCACTGTCTGTTGTGTTTTCCTGTTCTGGATATTTTTGGGTGTTTTACTCATGTTCGAGGGTTTGCCTGGACTATCTGACTTTGGTATTTAGTCTCACTATGTATCCACGCAGGATAGATGACCTGAGGGTATAATTTGGGGACTTAGACACTGATTTAGTGTAGATTAATATAAGTAGACTTCACTATATATATCATAGCGATATTTTTACTATTTCAGTCCTCGTGTTGGACTATAATCCATAGAAGTCCTCATGCTGGACTATAATCCATTTCAGTCCTCGTGTTGGATATTTGCCACTTTCTCTATGAGTGGGATACTACCATATATATAGTTCCTGTTTTCGGACATAGTTCTTAACCCTGCATATGACCTTCTCGCAGAAGTTCACGACATGATTTTGACATGACACTTATGCAAATTTTAACATGATATTCATGTAGGCTATGATATGGCACTGCGCTTGTGTTCTGAGATTAGTTGTATTTCTTTTATTATTGTTCCTGTATTAGAACCTCAGGTTTGGTGATTAGGGGTTTACAATTTGAGATATAAGGTATATACATGAGGGTTTCCTTGTTTGGATTATTTCGCTCGACGTACCTATTCTAGTGTTGTAAATTTCTAAATACTAAAACCCTCTTTAGCAAGATCAATGATTTTAGATCTATTATATATTATCTGTACTTTTTTATACAACGAGCCCTTTTCCCTTGGGGTTGGTTGTGATGTTACTCGCTAGCGCTTTGACGCTCGTTGTCCCTCCCCCTTTCATGTCACGAGCCAGGAGCACGGAGAGTCGCAGGTTGATAGCGGGCCACTTTAGTGTTCAGCTTTACTTTCTAGCTATGTATCATTTTCTTTGAGCTCCACTGTAGCGTGATTAGACATTTGAGGGTATTATTCTAGAATTTGTAAAGGCGGAGTGCCTTATTTATTCTTGTCAGATATTTGTATTTGAGACTTGTGACTACTCCAGTTTATTTATTCAGACATTGACTATGTATTTCCATTTGTTGGATGATGAGATATTTATTTGATCACTATCATTTCATCAGCCCTTCGTGTATCATCTTTTACTTGCTTTTGTACCTACACCTGTTATTGATTCTACTAGATAGATGTTAATTGTGATGGTGAAACATGTTATTGTACGGTGTGGTGCATGGCAAGTTTGACATTCTTGGTTTCACTTTGGACTGCAGCCTTGTGTGAACCCAGGGGCGTCACATATACAAAAACAAAGTATATATTTAAAAAGTGTTTGATCAATAGAAGAAATTCGTTTTGCAAAGCTTGATCAAACCACATAAGGAATACATTATAAATCACAACTAGATGATCCGGAAGCTCAAACACATAAATGTCATCATAAGAGTAATTTAAAATGATCCCATATACATAAACGCTTTGTTGAACCAAAAAAATGAAAGCAATGTATACTATAAAAAATTATGTTTTAGTATAGAAAAAAAATCATCTTGATAAAAATTTGTATCAATTCATAAAGGATAAAAATATGAAAATCTATGAAAGAGAATCATGAAAAAAATATGAATGATAACTTTTCAAATCAATTGTCAAGTATAAAATTGTTTTTAATTTTGTTTATAAAACTTAAACTAAAAACATCTTTAAGAACATGAAAAATTAAAAACCTAAAGAATTTGTTCTTAAAGATTAAACATATTTTGGTACCCAATTTCTCTTGGTACCGAAGAGACTAGGGACATGACCCCTATCATTATAGCTCAAGACACTTGGGTTATGAACCCATTTGGGCGCATATGGTGCACGAATATGGTCAAAACAAAATTCATATATGTGACCTTTTCGATTACAATGTGTGTAATGAAAGGGTCTAAAAGGTTTGTGTTGACCAAGTGGTGGTGCACGGAAATCATTTGCAAACAAAAGTAATTTATTTGAAGCTTTTTTTAAATAAGAAATATTTTTCAAATCAAAACAAAATTTGGTCAAATGACCAAAACGACCACAAAATTCACACTTATACACATGAGCATGTTTATGATTATCACTATGTGTGTGTACATGTGTATGAGATGAAGTGGCTTGATGGGATGCACAAGGATCAATATATTTAGGCATGGTGGGTTTTTGTGCATCATAACAAAACTTAGCAATATGGCCTTTTCGGCCACAAATAGAACACTTGTAAGTTTTGTTATACAGCAATATGGCCTTTTCGGCCACAAATAGAACACTTGTAAGTTTTGTTATACATGTGTGCATAGTGAATATGTTTCTTAGAAACATTTTTGTGGAACTTTGCACACACGTCCATAAGCTTTTCGTTATTGGCAATACATGTATTTAATGTAGAATCTAAGGATGATATGCGTTTCTTTATTTGATTCAACTCATCATTTGAAATATGTGCATTGTCACAAGAAGTAGAGCAAACAAGATTATCTAATTTATTTTTATTAGCTTCTACTTCTAACATGGCATTATTCTTATCATGAGTCAAACTTGCAATATCCAATCTTAATTTTTTATTGCATTCTTTAGGATTAATATTTTTATTTGCAATGAAATCAAACATAGATACAAGGAACTCATGATTGGATTTTAATTGAACATGCTTGCTTTTTATATCTTTAAGATTATGTTTCAATTTATTATGGTTATGCAATAATTTTTCATATTCATGTGCGAGTTCATCAAATGTAAAATCATCATTGTTATCAGACTCGCATACCTCACTAGGGCTATCGTCTAGTGGTCGTGTACATGAAGATGACGCTCCTTTTGAACTTGAAGCCGAGTCCTCCAAATGTTGTCGGATTGCCTCCAAGTCTCCTTGATGTGTTTCTATTAATTTTCATAACGTATAAGCACTATCAAAAGAATCAAGTTTATTAGCAAAAGATAAGCCAAAGGCATCAATTAGAAATCTTAACAAGGACTTGTTCATAACAAGCAATCTATTATCATTACTACTCCACTTGGATTTCTCCGTAGTGGGTACAATATAAGCGCATTCAATAATTTCCCATATATCGATATTAGTAGATCTAGCAAAAAGGTTAAATCTAGCACACCATTATTCATAGGGGAAATTACTGATTCTAGGAGCAATGTTAATAGCATAACCAAGACTAGGAGCCCCGTGCATGTTCATGATATGTGCAAGCAAGAAGCAAATAATATCAAAACAAGATTAGCAACAATAATAAGAACCAGTGATCTTTAACTCAAGGCGGTTAGACCTCAAATCAAAGAGCAACAAACACTTATACCAATTGAAAGTACCCTAGAGGGGGGGGGTGAATAGGGTTATTGCTAATCTTATTAAATATTAATGTCGATTAAAACTTATTAACAAAATTATTCTTGCAAGATAGATATACAAAGTGATATGAGCAAGAATAAGCAATATAAACAAAGAGCAAAGACGAATAAAATAGACTAAGCAGTAGACACGAATGATACACTAATGTAAACTCTAACACACAAAGATGATCACGGAGTTCGGACCTTCCGTCCTATGACTCCGCTCCCCACTCCTGGGGAGAATTCCACTATCACAATCAGGTTTTCTACGCTCGCCCGAACAATATTTACACATCATAATTCGGTTTTCTAGTTCACCGAAAATTTACAACACACACAATTGCACTCACACTCTACACCCTCTAAGTGTTGGTCTCTAGCCCGTATTTCCCTCAAGTGCTCGGAATTACGACCTACCTCTAGGCATTACTACCGACGCCACTTATCTTGGGACAACCCCGTCTCTCACCACACACTCCTCTCGGTGTACAAGTGTGATACGACGTGTAACTCACAATAAAGCTCAATTATAATAAAATATTCTCTACAATAGGTGGGAACTCAATGTAAGCTCAATCTCACAAATCACAATCCCACAACCCAATATATGATGTATGAAATGCTACAAGCTCAAATAGGGTGTGTGTGATAAAATGAGTATAAACAAAATCTAACTCAATTAACAAACTAGAAATAAATGATAATAGGAAAAACAAAAACGAATTGCTAGAGAATTGAGTTAGAAAAACTTCTCTATAAACACAAAGAGGTTGATGAAGATTGAGAATGAATTCCTCAATTAAAAATACAAGCCTCCTCTTTGTAAACTCAAACACCAAACTTAAACTTTGAGAAACAAACTTTTAAACACTTAAAACTCTTGTTAAAAACCCTCTTCCAAAAACCTTTTTCTGATGATAACAATAGGGGTTTATATAGGAAGAAAAACCAAGGCACAAAACCCAAACAAATCCAGCAAAAAGATAAAAAAAACAGAAGGCTGGAAAAACTAGCCGTTGGGCCGTCAGTCGACTGACGGGTTTCATCAGTCGACTGATGAGCTGACCGTGGTAGGTATTTTTCAGCTCATTAGTCGACTGACGACCTTATCAGTCGACTGATGATCACATCAGTTGACTGGTCGACCAAAACAAAACAGAAACTTTTAAAGATTGCAGACATATTCTTCAATCGACTTATCAGTCGACTGATGTCATCAGTCGATTGATCAGTCAACTGATAACATGTTATCAGCCTGAAATGATTTTTAAAAATAAATTTTAAAGTCCTTTTAAAAATAGCAAATAAATTCCAAAAAATGTAAAACTTTGGGAAAGTTTATAACCATAATTATGAACATGTTGGAAAAAGGAATTTTTGAATTTGCTCTTGCCATTTGTGAAAACTTAGAAATATTCAAAAGTGCTAAAATACATATTTTTTAAATATGTTGTTTTTTCCATTTTAGCTCAAATCAAGTTCTGAAAACTTGCGTAATCATTTTATAGACATAATAAAAGATGTTAGCATGGTTTGTATAGTCCAAAACATATTTGAATGTATTTTGTATAAAAACACCTATTTCCATGAAAATTCACAAATGTAATGTGTATGTATATTTGAGCTTATAGAATTAACACACATTATATAAACCTTAAACTAATCTACTCAAGCTTGATAGATCTTCATTGTAGCTTGACTTGGTTGTGAATGAAGCTTGACTTTGGTCTTCAACTTAAATTGCATGGCTTCATTCCACTATTCCGTCAATCTCCATTTGATATGATCGTGTAGGCTCAATCCATCCAACCTCCAACTTATTGTTTGTTAAAATACCTAATAAGAAAACATAAACACTAGACAAACACTGTTAGGAATTGTTTGTAATCATCAAAATAAGATTAGAAGATGTAGGCTCATAACATGAGACCTAACAACTATGAGTTTACAATAAGAAGACTACAAGTTGAATATAATGATACATATAAGTCACGTGTAATAAATACAAGTAACTGTTAACTTGTATATGTCATAAATAAAATCGATATGTCACGTGCTATTTCTATAGGTCACATATACGTAAATATCACAGTTTCCATTGTAACATGTATACAAAACCTGAAAATAATCTTCTAAATACTTATTAAACTATATTTTTGTTCCCATGGCATGCATGGATCCTTCATCTCTTTCAGTAACAGTCATTGTTATCGTATTTAACCACATTGAACGATGATAATATATATCATATTGAGAATATCTCCATCTTTTAAAAGCTCAAATGAGACATCGCAAAACTTATGGAGAGAGTAACTTATCAACAAACTTTTATACGGTAGTTTTAAATTCTCTGCAGCGTGCATCTTTAATTTAGCTAAACTTGTTTTGTTACATGATTGACTTTAATGAGGGTTGCATTGGTGTTCAATGAAATCAAACATATTAAAAATTCTTCTATTTTGGTTGTTGGAGAAGTTAAGAGGAAAAAGTTAAGAATATTTTGGTCGTTGAAGGTCTTATGAGTAGAATTTAAAGAGAGAAGAGGATCTCTGGCATTATTTGAAGGGAACTTAGTATGTTTCCTTCCATTTTCATTTCCGTCCAAAAATCTCTTCCAGCCATTAATGCAAATCTACTCTCTTCTCTTGAACTAATTACATGACACTTCTTACTGTATAATCTAATGAGGGGTTGCCGAATAAGTCAAAAAAAATTTGACAATCTATGAAAGGGTGCAAAAGGATAAACTGGGCACTTATACAAAATACATTATACTTTATACTTTCTTGGACTAAGAGTGTTTTAGCATGGATACTTAGATCAAAATACCTAAATGAGTTTAATTTTAATTGGGGGTAGGGAGCACTTAACTTTTTACAAATTGCTTGCTCCATCCAAATTTCCCTAAAAAATGAAAAATAAAAAAGTTTTCGAAGAGGTTCATATACGGTTCAATACAGGGGTCCGGTTCAGACCGTCCATCGTGTCGCTCTAATGCCCGCCATCCTCTCTTATCCCCATCTCCGCACTTCTCCTTGTTAGCTCTCTCTCTCTCTCTGCTCCTCACCCACCCCTTACTTCTCAATTGCCGGTTATGCCCTACTCTTCTCGCCAAATTACGCCGCCGCCCATGGCTTCTCTGTGCCTGCTCCCTCCTCTTCCTCCCCCAACCCTCTCTCGTATTCGGAGGGCAAATCCGTCCAATCCCCGCCGGCTCCACCTCTCCAACCTAGACCCCTAGCAGAAATTCCTCTCGCCGAGTAAGTTCCTTCAACACGCCCCCCCCCCCCCCCCTCCCCTTGTTTTTTTTCGTTTCAGTGAATAATGGTGATTACTTAATCTTTTGGTACAGTGAGCAATCCTTAATAGAATTGATAAAAAAAAGTTCGAATCTTGGGGGTTGAATTTGTCTATGTAGAATTTGAAATTTGGAATTGTTTTTTGGAAATTATTAAGTTAAAAGTTCTGTATGATATTATAGGTTGGAATTTTTTTTTTTTTGATTTTTTTTGGGAAATTATTAGGTTAAAAGTTCTGTATGACATAATGGGAAGAAGTATGGTCAGTTTTCTAGTTATACTTTAGATGTTTAAAGAATCACATAAGAAATTACAGAATTAGTGTCAAGGGTGTAGATTTTCTCTCGACTGATTTTATTTACTGGAGTTGTTGGTAAATGTGATAAATTCTTGTTCAGATTGGTCTGTTTTCCATTGGTTCGCAAAGTTTCATGAGTTACTTAAGTTGATTAACCCTTCTGTAATTGAGGCAGTAATGAGAATTATGGCACTATATGGAGCTGGGAAAAAAGAGAGAAATTAACAATAGAGTAAGACCATTTTGACCAAAAAGATTGACCCGTATCCATTCACCCTTTTGACTTGGATGCTTTTACTGGATGTGGGACAAACCCCAAATCACCTCCTTTGCTTGTTTCTGACCGTTTGATTTAGTTGCTTTGAACCAAATGCTTTTGAGTGAATCCAAATTTCATCACAGTATGAACTATGAAATAGTCCATTGAATATGTATGATGACGAGATTAGTTATAGGGAATCACATTATCAATATATGCCAAAAGTGTCAAGTGGAATCACATTCACAGCCTTCTATTGCATTAATTATGAGGCAAAAGATATTTTAACAAGCACAATGGTCGATTCGGTTATGATCCAGCAATGGTGTACGGACAAAAACACATGCTGTAAACGTCATGAATTTTATGTTGTTTACTGTATAATAATCCACATGTTTCTTGCAATTGTTGACAGTATCTGAGAATTGTTTAATTTTTGTTCTGACAGGCATTTTGTTCGTTGGCAATTGCAGACTGATTTCAGGACCACCTTATGTCTTGCGGTTCAAATTTGTTTCTCTATTTCACCTTTCATGTCCATTAAGAATGGTATATGCTCTAACCCTTGTTTTACTTATTCAATTAAGTAAAATGACTGTTTTGAGTCACAATGTACAATGTAATTTTCCAGATTAATTCTCTGTTGATAGAGTCTCACAGGGGGATACCTTTCTTAGATGTTTTTTAAAGATCCATATATATTATACGTGTTTGTGTTTTGCAAATGAGACTTTAGTGAATGATATTACTTAGTTATTTCTTCATTTCAAATTGAGACCATGCAGTAATCAGAATATTTCTATGGCTGATACTTTCATGCAATCCTTCTGTCACTGATGGGTAGATAACTGGATCAGATGGTTGCGATCTGAAATTTTTGTTTTTTGTTTTTTTTTTCTTTACAGGTGACTCAGTTAACTCATGTAAAGACTTGCACACGGTAGTGTGGAGTATTGAAGCTGACGTAGCAGATGGCTATGTTATATTTCTAACAGGGGATCCAGTTAGCTTAGGTTGCTGGGAACCAGCCATGGGTGTTCTCTTGTCTTCATCTTCAGAAGGAGTTAATGTATGGATGACTGAGATAAAGGTAATTCAAATTAAGGGGCTTAAGTTATTCTTCGTTTAGGCCATATTTTTCTCATTTTGGGTGAATTGTGATCCAGAATAGTTATTCTTCACTTGTGCTAGAATAGTTTTAGCTTGGGACATATAAGCAGTGACCTTTGGAAGCATTGCAGGCTTGCAGCCTTTGCTCCTTTATAACATGTCTTCACATATACATAGCTTCTCCAGTGTTGTCTAATGTTCTTGTTGGCTGTTAACCTAACAATTACAACTAATCATCTATTATTTTGGGAATTTCGACCTTAATGATTGAACAAAATATGATCAATTACCTTTATTTGTTTTCTTTCTATGGCCGATAGGTCATTCTCATTCATTTATATTTATGCTCATGATTTAATGTGCTTGTCACTATTTATCTGCAAGTTTGTTAGACATATGACAAGACATTCTTTTGAGTGAATTGTTGATAGTTATTCATCCTTTTCACATTTGTCCTCACTCCCTGGATGTGAAGATATAAAACATGTCAGCTGTATGCCCTTGTTACATTAACAACTACCAAACCTGTAGATGATGATAGCATGAGATTTCACATCTCATTCTACTTTTTTAGCCCCAGGAAATATGATCTCTGAAGCATGTCTCTGGCAAATAATTCTCTAATCCCATATTATTACCATGCTTAAACAATCATCTGAATTCTTTATCATAAATTCCCATCTATTAAATCATTAAGTTTTAGCTGGGAATAACATTGTTGAAAAAGCCCTGCTTTTAGCAGCTTAAGCAGTTTGTAAAGCGAAAGTGATGTCTCACTGCTCTGCTTTTGTTGAAGGCAACCAGAAAAAGTGGAAGTGGCACTTTCTGCCCGAAAACACGACAAAAAGCTTGTAAAAACATTGAAAAGCGCTTCACAACACTTTAAAAAAAAATAAATATGTTTAATTATCCTCAAATCAAACCTGGACCTTACCATTGTCTTAAGTAACCCCCTTAGTAGTTAGTTCTCTCTCCCCCCTCCGCTTCTATGACTCGAGACGAAAATAAACCTAAACTCCGATCCTCTTCCATTGCCAGCTAACTCCACTCCCTTACTCCACCAAATCTGCCTCCAAATCCTTCTCCAGCAAGCTCCGCCTTCACCATCATGGCGCCACCATCACGACATCACTTTCTCTTGAGCTCCTCATCAAAAGTCACCATCACCATCATCGGTCGAAGCTCACCATCTCCATCTCCAATAGAAGCTCCTCCACCTTCTTCTCCAGTCCAAAATTCTCTGTTTTTTTTACTTGGTGCTTTTTGCCGCTTTTGCCGCTAAAGACCCAAAAAGCCTAAGCGGTGCCTCACCACTTTGTTCGGTTTCTTGCTTTTGACAACCATGGGGAATAGCTCTTTTGCTTATATCATGGTTCAGACATGAAATCAGTATTACGATGCATATAACAAACTTATAATCCTTTTACTAAAAAAAGAAAAAAAAGAATCTTAGGCCTATTAAGTTCTTTCTTAG
Organism: Asparagus officinalis; assembly: GCF_001876935.1. NCBI lineage: Eukaryota > Viridiplantae > Streptophyta > Magnoliopsida > Asparagales > Asparagaceae > Asparagus > Asparagus officinalis. The sequence continues at coordinate 29,448,179 of NC_033798.1, forward strand.
TCTAGTGGAATTTCATGAAGTTGGTGGTAAGTTGCTTCACTTTAAAATGCATGGCCCAAAGTTGGGTTTTCCTTGCCAGTTATAAAGTTGGGTTTTCCTTGCAATTAACTGGCCAGCTGCGTTCTGTGTCAAGTCTCTGTCTTGGTATTTGGCAGAGAAATCCTGCAGTCAATTTCACGTCGGCAGCTAATTGTGAAATTTTGGTTTTTTGAGGACATTGATACTGAATCACTGTCTATAGTACCTGCACTCTGATGTTGACAATGATAATGATGATGAATGACTGAGGTTTATATTAATAGTTTAATATGCATCTAACCTGATAGTAACTTACACAAGTTTCGCTCTTCAGTGTATAATGTTACACATTGCCGTGAACATGAAGGAAGCCTAAGATGGGCAATGGACAATCATATATTGTTTGTTACAATATTTTTGATCTGGTTTCTGAAGTTATTTTACTATTATTGTATTTTCTTTCAGTACGATATAGTTAATATGGAACACAGATTGATCCTTCTTTTTTCCCCTTGAGCTGCTGTACTTTTGCTGTTGTTTTATCCAAAGTCCACATGTTATTCCTGTGTTCTGAAATTCTTGATCTTCCTTGCAATCTTTTGATCATTACTGTGGTGAAGGTCATTATATTTATGCAAATACTGTTATTTGTGAATGTTTGGATAATCCATTTATCAGAATCTTGTACTTATAGGTACCCTGTGGAATTCAGTTCAAGTACAATTATTTCCTGAAAGAGGAAAAGCAGCCTTTCAAAAATATTGTTTGGAGGCCAGGACCAGAGTTCTCCTTATCAATACCTTTTAGCAAAGAAAATGAAGTACTTGTGGTTAGAGATTCCTGGATGAGAAACAGAATGCATAAGCTGCCAACTCCGTCATGGGGATCATGGATGATGGATGTTGACCCTTCTATGTTTCAGCTGAAGGAAGATAATCATCAAGCTTCATCTCCAGGTAAGATAATGTATTATCTTCCACAGATGAACTGCACAAGGTTTTCTCATCGAGGTTAACACTTAAATGGTTCCAGTGAATTAACAGGTGAGCACAAAATGCTGAATAGTGTCAATGGTGCCACGATAGGAGTGGAGAAGTTTTCAGTTGATGATACAACAAAGACTACATCTAGCTCGATAAAGGACCCTCCAAAAAAATCAGAAGAGGATTTGTCTGAAAGAGATCAACCTGTTGAGGAACCCTGGCTTCTTCGATCTACCCTTGTGCCCGTTGTAGAGATTGATGAACTTAGGGAACCATCTGATCAAGGTGAAGTGCACTTAGTACAATTTCCTATGAACTTACATCGCGTAGAAGAAAACTTAGCAACTAAAGATGAGCACGAGCCAATCCATGCTGAGGACCCTATCTCCACAGTCATTCTGATCAATTCTTCTGTGTGTACCATGCAAAGAATAGCCATTTTGGAGGATGGAAAGCTCGTAGAGTTGCTACTGGAACCAGTAAAAAATAATGTACAGTGTGATAGCATATATTTAGGTGTAGTTACGAAACTTGTTCCCCACATGGGTGGTGCATTTGTAGACATTGGAATTTCTCGACCTTCCCTTATGGGTATCAAACAGAATAGAGAACCCTTTGTATTTCCTCCTTTCAATCATGCAAGTAAGGAAAAGACTGCCCATGGTTCCATGACCACTAAAACTAAAGTGTTATCTGATGCTGATGAGCAGTCTTCTTATGATGATGAGGATTCCATTGATGATCTCTTGGAGGTCGATCATCAAGATGACTCTCTACAACTCATTCAGGAGGATTATGTGGAAAAGGACATGGGAGATGACATGGATGTCTCTAATGCCCATAAGATGAGAGTGAACAATGGTGCACTTGATAATGGGAGTTATGATGATGAAGAGTATTACGAAGAAAATGGGGATCAAGTGGAAGATGAGTATGGTGAAGATTCCCTGTCACTGGAAGCAGAAAATTCCAATGGCCCTGATCTGCCACAACCAATACAGCAGGATCTGAAAGATTCCGATGATATTCATTCAACTGACAACAAATGGTCTCATGTTCGTAAAGGCACAAAAATAATTGTTCAGGTGGTCAAAGAGGGTTTAGGGACAAAAGGTCCAGCTTTGACTGCTTATCCAAATTTAAGAAGCAGATTCTGGGTATGGATTCACATTCTCTAAAACCTATAAAATTGATTCCCATTCTAATTGTTTTTCTACTGTTTATTTTATTCCTCTGATAGTTAGCGACCAGTGATCATGGAATATCTATTTGATGGCACCTCTTACTCAATGATCTGTTTATTCCTGTAATAACCCATAACTTGGAGATGACTATGAACATGTTTAACTTGTGAAAAAACTTGAACTTACTGCACAGGCATGAAAGTCTATCCTTCCAGTAATTTCCCATGTGAATGCGATGCACATCAGTTTGTGTCCATAAATCTCGTTTCATGCATATGCTTAAGAATTGATGCTTATGTATCTGGGTGTCTTGATGCTTGGATGTGTGAATCGTGAATCTGCCATCTGGGTTGATGTTTGAATGCATGAATATTCATACATGTGCTTTAAATATTTTCTTTATACATTTTATATGCATGAGATAAAGCTTCATGTTGTCTATATGTATTTCTGACTGGAGCAATATTTAGGTTTGAAAAATGCTAAATGTACTACAAGAGTTGTACTACTGTTGTACTTCTACACAAAGAAGTGGCGTACATGACAAGTCATAATTTCTCTTTGCAAATAACAAGAAAGGGTCCCTTTTTTTGTGTGTGGTGGTACAAGCATAGCATAACTCTTGTAGTACGGTTATCACTACTCTTTAGGTTTATACCTTTTTATGTCCTTTTTTGGTGGCAGCTCGGAGTTTTCTGTCAATTTTAGTCTTTATTTCTTCTTTTGCTTTATCCAACCCTTGAGCTTATGCGGTCTTGTCTGCCTTTGTTTCTTTTAGCATGATACTTTTCTTCTGCAATCTCTACTGCTTTGGATTTTACTTTGTATGTTGCGTCCCAGCTGTTACCCCCATACCCAAGAGTAACCTGTGAAAACCTGAAGGGATGGACCATTCTCCTAACAACTCCTTGCCACCTCAAACTTATGGCAACTCTTATGACCAAACTCACCCCACTATTCTACCTTTACCCTCGAAGTCAAACCACCATCACCACACTGCGGACACACAGAGAGTTATTTGTATGTACGGTTTGCTAAATGGCACACACAGAGAGTTATTTGTATGTACAGTTTGCTAAATGGCATTAGAGCTGAGTTAATCTTATAATCATACCTAAGTTGTTTTGGATTCTTCCAAAAGTTGATAGATAAGCCAATCCATCATGTTTATCTTATCTTTATGGGATAATGCTTGCTAGTCCAGGTATTATACTCATACGAAAGAGCAATTATACATATTGCAGCTGTCTTTATATAGGGATAATGCTCATACTCAGTGGTACACATTAGCTCATAAAATATGTTCATAAAATAAGCCCACATCTTTTTTTGAAATAGTACAAACCACATACCTACCATGTATAGTTAGCTTTGATTTTAACATATGTGATAAACTATTTGGAATACTGAAGTCGTGAGTCAGGTTTTATAATTTGCTCCAATTAACCACAATTTAAAAAAAAATGTTCAGTATTTGAGGCCTAGATTGAGTAGAAGTAGCCCCTCTTTGTGTCTCGCAGATACTAATAGCTCGTTGCAATAGAATCGGCGTGTCAAAGAAAATCACCGGGGCTGAACGTACACGCTTAAGAGTGATTGCAAAAACTCTACAACCCGCAGGTTTTGGTTTAACTCTACGAACAGTTGCTGCCGGTCATTCTTTGGAGGAATTGCAGAAGGACCTGGATGGCTTGCTTTCTACCTGGAAGGGCATAGTTGAACATGCAAAATCTTCTGCTCTTGCTGCAGAAGAGGGGGTCGAAGGTGCAGTTCCTATAATGTTACACAGGGCAATGGGTCAAACCTTGTCTGTGGTGCAGGATTACTTTAATGAGAAGGTTGAACCTGCACTTTATCATATATTTACCTGTTCAAACAAACCTCAAACCTTAAATGAGAACGTTGAACCACCACTTTAATGAGAAGGTCATACCTTGTCTGGTTTGTGTTCTCAGTCACTGATCTTTCTTTCCTTGTTCAGGTTGATAGGATGGTTGTAGATTCTCCTCGAACCTATCATGAGGTATGGCTTCTATTGATGAAAGATTATATATACATGTGACCAAAAAGTGACAAAAAGTCTTACTCTTCAATTTTATTGCCCTGTACATGTGAGTGTTGTGAAAATAGTTATACATGTCATACTGTTTCAAATTTAAGTATTGATTGCTCAAGTTGACATTCCTCATTATTGCATTAGACTTGTACCACTGTTATAAATAGCGGTAAATAGGTTCGCAATAGCGGCACTAATAGCGTTAGCTGTCCCTTCCCGCTACGCTATCGTCCAATAGCGGTGACATATTGTAAAATATGCGCTTTCCGTTCGTAAAAGCGGCTAATAGTGTGCCATAACGGTAAATAGTGCGAGATTGCATGCGAAATTCGCTTTTTTACTGCTATTTAAAAGTGGTTTGAGGTTTATTTTTTTTAAAATTAAACCCGACCCTTGACCATTGCATTTCACCATCTCTTGTGATTTTCGGCATACTCCTGCCACCTCTCATAGCCTCTGGCACCTACCTCAGTATTTCCTCTTACCTCCTTCACCGTGAGCTCCTCTTAGGGTAGTCTTCTCACCGCTCAGCTCTTCTTCTCGAAGATGACGACTTTTTGACTCCTCCAGTCATCTTCGGTATTACGTGATGGTTACATGTCTATTTCATGTTTAGGATCTCTTTAAATCATCAAATATGTACTTTTAGATTTTTTAGATTTTTCTTTAATCTTTCTTTTTTTAGTATTTATACATATCTAAATTAGACCACTATTTGACTTTACGCTTTTTACCGCAATTTTGCCGCAATATTTCCAAATAGCCTTAGCGATGCCTCACCGCTACGCGACGCTATCCGCTATCGATAACCTTGACTTGTACGTATTTGCATTATGTTTATCATGAGATATGGCTTCTAATCGTGAAGCCTGAGTTTATATTGGGAGCAGATAGTGAAAAAAAGTGGTCTTACCTACATTTCGAGTCTTCGTTGCTATTGCAATCCTCTCTCTTTTGTTGAGAATATAGACATTCACGTGATATGTTTTCAAGCTTAATTCTTGATTCCTCAAGTTGATATTTCCCATTAATGCATGAACGTTGTACTTAATTCCAGTACATTTTTTAGGTTACCCGTTATCTTGAAGAAATTGCACCTGATCTCTGTGATCGTGTTGAGCTCTTTGAAAGAAGATCTCCAATTTTCGATGAATATAACATTGAAGAAGAGATCAATAACATTCTTAGCAAAAGGTCAGTACTCAGCAGTCATTGCTTTTTTCACTATTGCAGTTTTAAAATGTCGCATACCAGTTTCTTATTAGTTTGCACCCTTTTAAGACGTATTCTAAAATTTTTACAATCAAGTGGAATCTGTTTAGCCTCTACAAGTTCCCTTCAACTACGCCAAAACTCCAAAGTTATGCTACTCTAACATGCCTCCACTAGTTGAGTGCCCTTTTTTTTCCCTCCATGGACTGAAACCTGAGCAATTTTACTTAGTAGTACCTTCTTTCTGTAACGTCCACCTTAATGTACGCCTGCCGCTATTTGAACCTAGGTTGCTGCAATACTATCTTAATTCTTGTATTATACTAAAAATCCATAATTATGGTGACGTTATAATTTCACACTTAACCTAGTATCTTAACCTATTATCTTATGCTAGAGAAGAGTCTGGTGAGTCTGGTGTTTCATGTATGCCTATGGAACTCTTCTAAACTCTTTCTTTTATATATTACATAACAACTACTTACAGTCAACTAGAAATTGCTTGTTGCTAGGTTTTCATATGAATGCCTAACGTAATGAATGAAACAATTGACAACTTTTACCATATAATCAAGGAGTTGCCTGAAAGAAGCATCATCAAGTGAGCCTAACTGAACGAGAAGTTAGTCAAATGACTCAAATTGAAACTTGTACTCGATTGCATTATGGTTATGTAGGTTAGACATCAAAGTTTGAAGGTAACTAGATATCTATAACTTCCACTGTTCTGAGTGAAAAAAAGTAAAATGCTAGAATGTCATACTTACAGGAAAAATAAAAAAGGAGTTGAAGATGTTCAGTCAAATTTGTAATGAAGTTTACATTTGTCATAAAAGATAGTCATAAGCTAACTTTCCATTAAGCTGACCTGCAACAGGGAGTAGTGTGAAAAT